>NC_046154.1:232839814-233139814 GCF_011064425.1 Rattus rattus | reverse complement strand
CAGTCCTGAAATAATAACAAAAATAATATTATGGTTGGGGGCTCACTACAACATGAGAAACTGTATTAAAGGGTCACAGCACTAGAAAGGTTGAGAAACACTGGTCTAAAGCATCATTTGGAATTTCAGGGTAAGACTTGGCTAACATTAAATAATTAGTCAGATGTCCCAGACAGAATATAGCAATAGGAGCAAAAATCTAACTAGACGGAATCCAGGTATCATATGACCGGCTTGATTAATCCAGGTGACTAAATGTCCCAAGCCTTAGTTTCCCTTTTTTAAATGGGTTTATACCCATTTGTCTGAAGTGAAGAAGATCCACTGCCTGGCATACAGTAGGTGCTCAGTAAATGCTTGCAACCCTCCCTAAATGTACTCCATCTCGGTCCATATTATAAGTGAGCAAACATTGAGGGCTAGGGGTGTGGCTCAGGAGTAGAGTGCCTGTTGAGTATCTGTCAAGCCTTGGGTCCAATTCCTTGCATCACACACACACACACACACACACACACACACACACACACACACACACATACACACACACACACACCACACACACACACACACACACACACACAACACATACACACACAACAACATACATCCCACACACACACACACACACACATATCACCACACACACCACACACATCACACACACACACACACACACAACACCACACCACACACACATACACCACATCATACACACACACACACACACACACACACACACACACACACACACACCACACACACACACACACACACACACACACATCACACACACACCACACACACACATATACACACACACACACACCACACACACATAACACACACACAAAACACACACACACACACACACACACACACACACACACACACAACACACCACACACACACCACACACATACACACACACATACACATACACACACACACCACACACACATACACTACACACCATATAACACACACACACACACACACACACACACTCATATTTACCCTATGACAGCCCTGGTATACAGGTGATCCTATCTAATTGCCCATGTCTTCAGGACTAAGCATCAGTCTCATTGTTGGGAACACCAGGCTTAACGATCTCTAGTGTCTAAGATGCCTCACCCTCCTCCTCTCTCCTCCCAAATCCTTCCTCTGTCAGAGCCTCTTCCCCTTCCCCTTTATCCTTCCAGCCCTAGCATCTGCAATAACTGGTCTCCCTCTGAAATGTTCCAGACCATCAAGTCATGTCGTAAGAGGTGGAAGGCAGGAGGCTTTAGAGGCTGGCTTTTCAGAGCACCAGGTGCTCAGTTCTCCTGGGACCTAGTACAGCCCATGGGTGTTGCCTCGTGAGTGCTGGGCTCTGCAGGACCTCACAATTAGCTTTCCCAGCAGATGTATGAAGGGGGTCTGTCATTGTCCCAGACAGGCCCTCAGTGTAGTCCAACACCTGAACAGGAGAGGGAAACCTGGGAGCTTTGTAACTGAAATCAAGACAGAGCAGCTAGGCAAAAGTGATCTCGGAACGGGTGAGACCTGGGTCTCCATCTTGGTCTCCAAGCTGTACAATCTCTGATTCTCACTTCTTCATCTCCAGAATGGGAACACAAGAGCATGTGTCCCTGAGTTACATGAAGGGTGGTAAACAATGTATGGAAAATGCATATTGTCGTGTCTGGCGTGGGAGAGCTTGGAATAACTGACACCTGGTATTATTAGCCAATTTGGGTATTTGATTCAAAATTAGAGACACATCCAGGGTTCAACAAGAAGCTATTTCTCTTTCGGATGATTATTTGATAAAGCAAGTCCATCTGTTCCTTTGAGATAAGAATCTAAATTAAACCAAGATGTGTGGAAATGAAAACCAGCAAGATAGCTATGTGGCTGCCCCATGAGCTCACTCAGACGTCTCCAGGGTCATTCCAGAGGCTCTGGAACTGCATGATTGAGGCACATGGATGGTCCTTGGGTTCACCTTCTGAGCCTACTCTTATCTGGGGATGGTGGCTCTGTAGCGGCCATCATGAGCTATCAGGTAGAAGCTGTTTTAAGCCATTGGCATTTCATGCTTTGTGAGGGAGATGTATGTGTTGCTTTTATGCCCATCACAGGTGAAGAAAGTGAGATCTAAAGGTAGATGATCTTGGATTTGGACCAGGGAAACAATTCCACAGTTATGTATTGTTTTGGGGTGTGTGTGTGTGTGTGTGTGTGTGTGTGTGTGTGTGTGCGCACATGTTTGCCAAGGGCACATGAGTATGTCTGTGTATATGTTTGAAGGTGTGTGCATGTGTGTACATGTTCACAGGGGTACATGTATGAATGTTTGTAGGGGGTGCACATGTGTACAGGTGTGTGCATGTGTGTACATGTTCATAGGGGTACATATATGGATGTTTGTAAGGGGTGCACGTGTGTATAGGTGCACATGCATGTACATGTATGTGGAGGCTAGAAGGCAACCTCTGGTATCATTTCTATGAAGCCATCTATCTTGTTGTTTTGTGACAAGCTCTTTCACTAAGATAGGAGTTTTCTGAGCAGTGAGGCCCAGCAACCTGGCCATCTCCATACAAACCCCCAGTGCTAGGATTGAAGTGCTCACCACCAGCCTGGCTTTCTACCTGGGCTCTATCGATAAACTCAGATCCTCATGCTTGTGTGGCAAGCACTTACGGCAGTGCTCTCTCCTGGACCCTCTCCAGGGTCCATGTGTACAGTCACCACTGTTTGTGTCCTCTCAAAAACCAGCAAAGAGGAAGGCCTCCTGCCTTCTGTTCCAATTAGACAATGAATGAGAATGGAGACCCTTTTCTTCCAAAGTCTCTCTGAGAAGGATGAGCCCATCTCTCCGTGTGGCTCCTGTAGGCCTTTGTTCAGCCCTGCACATAGGGCTTGGCACAGCACAACCAGCCTATCTGCCTGAAGGACTACAAGCATGTCTGCCTCACACATTATGCAGGAGCAGGATCTCTCCCAACCCCCACTGTAGAGCCCATGCAGAACCAGCACTCAGCAGGCACTAGCTAAATGGACGCCATGCTGGCTCCCTTTACACTCTCAGTCTATGTGTGATAAATCAAAATATAGTTGAATCCATCAACTGAATGGATCTTAGGGGTCTTGGAGAAAAATGTGCCCTCTTGATATCAGCCAGCGTAATGGCAGCCACTCTTCAGTCATTTATGCACAAAATTCTCCACTTCTTCACAACAGCTCTGTTTTAGAAAGACAGAACTGGGGTCCAGTGAACCATTTGTCGGGGAGACACACAGCTTCAGACTAGACAAACCACACAGTGACCTTGCATCTCTTGTTTCCCACCTCTCTGTGAGGGCCAATTCTACATGGTCTTACCCTTCCCCCATCGACAATTCAAAACCAGGTAAGGCTTTTGAGTCCAACCCATTAGAGAGATCTCCTGCAGGACTTGTGCTGACTGGGAGCCCTTTTTGGGGTAGAGCTTGGTGTGGGAGACAGGGAGGAAGCAAAGGAAACAACCACCTGCTCCTCTCCTCTAACACAGCACCTGTCACCCAGGGGTGTCCTCCAGGGGACACATCTGTAGAAAGCACCCTAGCTGCTAAGTGCTGAGTTAGAACTTCCTGAGCAGAGAGCTAGAGCCTTCTCCTCCAGCAGGTCCGCTAAGGTGATTGCAGACTCAAGTCTCAGGAATGCTGTCTGAGCTGGCTTCTTACTTCTTCAGTCTAACGCTCTCCCAACTGAGCTATTTCGGCTTACTATGGCTTCTTACTTCTTATTCCCTCTGTACTCCCAGTGCCCAGCACCCCTGCAGGTGCCCGGGGTGCACCAGGTTCCTCTTCTCAGTCTTTTTGGCCCCTGTCTTAGCTTTAAGTCTTGTCCCTCTGCTTCAGCACAATAGCTCAAGGAAACCAGTAGGCCTCTACAGCCTGTTCTTGACCCCGATTGGCTTCTGAGTCTGCAGGGCTGTGCACTGGGAGATGCAGAGGGAAGGGGCGGGATGGGATGGTGACCCTCATCTTTCTTTCCCAGGCTCTGCCAAGCATCAGCTGTAGCAGTAGCGGGAAGACCATGGCTCTCTGGTTACCTTTGTGGTCTGGCACTGGGATAGGAATGTGACTTTGGCAAAGGGATCTGAAAGTCCATTGCTGTCAGCTGCGATGAGGCCCCGGGCTTGGTACATGTGTGCTCTCAGCTGAAAGACATGCTGGGCTGCGGGGGAAATTACAGAAAGGTCAAGTGTTAATAGGCTTTTAGGAGTGGTATGTGTTTATGTGTGTCTGCCAGTATCCCCAGACAGACAGCAGTGATACCAGCCCTGCCCTCCTCCGTGGCCAGAAAATGTGGAGACAGGGGAGAGACGCTAATGCCAAGTACTTTAAAAGCACCCCTCCCCATGAGTTTTTGCCCATGGAGTTTCTTAATCACCATCACAGCGACCATGTGAAATATGTAATTATCTCTCCATTAATAGATGAGGAAAATGACCTAAAAATGGATGATATAATTTCCCAAGTATGCAAAGCCCAGATTTTTCTACATAACTCCAAAATCCACCTTTCTTCCACTAGAATGTCATATTTTAGCAAGCTTAAACAAGCAACATGATTCCCTAGGAATGTCTTATTTAAGAGTGTGTGTGTGTGTATGTGTGTACATGTGCACATGTATGTGAGCACACATGCATATACAGGCTCATCCACCAATGTATAAGGCCGCTTTACTTTTTACTTCAATAAACTCAGTAGACACAGTGAGTTATCCATTCGTCCCTTCTTCTACTTTGCTAGCCAATGACATTTTGTGTGCCTACTATGTAGAGTTGGTCTTGGTCTCTTAGGCACTGTCGATAGTGAGGGGACTGTAGCTTCCTGTCCTTGGAAGCTCCCCTGAGAAAAGGCAGGAGATGAGATGAGAAGCCAGATCACAGGGATAGGAGGGTGTGGCTGAATGATTTCGAGGGATCCGGCCAAAGGGCACGGGAGACAAAGAGCAGAATGACAGTGTTAGATAGGGTGGAACACAGAGAGAGAGAGAGAGAGAGAGAGAGAGAGAGAGAGACAGGTTCAAAGAGGCTGTCATTCAGTGGAGAATGACAGCTCAGCTGGTCACATTCATGGGACCTCCCCACCCCTGGCTCTTCAAGCTCACATCCTGTTTTCATAGTCCCCCATTCCCCTTTGCCTGTTTACCTGCCCGTTCCCACCTCTCTGAAAGGGACTGTGTTAGGATGATCCACGTCTTTGTGTTGGCATGGGGACTTCTGTGTAGGGACCTTGTGTGCCTATTGCGATTAGGTCTGCTTACTTAAAACGAAGACCACAAACACCCTCTGAGGATTCCCTCAGCTGACCTCCATCAATCCTCCCCAGCAACTTCTAGGCATAAGCCACACATGTCCACGCAGGAACGTGAGCACAGTCATCTGTGAAATAAACGCTAATGACTCCCCATTAGAGGAGGCTAAGGGCGGAGGGCAGCGTCTGGCACTGCCGAGCTGCATGAAGGTGCCACTCCTGTTGATTGTTGCAGTGTTGCCTACGGAGCAGCTGGACACAACCTCAGAATCATCACAGCAGGATAGGAGGACGGCCAGACAGCTTGCTTAAGCAATTAGAAGTAGCATGTTAGAACTGTACAGAGCCAAACAGCAGGATCTCAGGGATCTAATATAGAGTGGGAAAGAGAAAAGCGGAAAAACATGAAATCATAACAGTTGGTTCCTGTGAAGTAAGATTATATACACATGAGAGAACAGTTCATAGTCGCACATTCAAGGACAAGGGAGCTAATTCTAGGGCAATGGTATTGTCCTTTGAGCAGAGACCTTCAAGGTGGTAGCTTTTGATAGGCAGGAATGCAAGCCTTAAGTGGCTGCAGCAAGGGTATAAGATTAGTCAGTTTTTAAAAAAATCTGTAACATCAGGTCATTTGGAAGAAAAATTGTTGGCTACTTTGTGTGGAAGTAAGGGTCATACACAGTAGAAGTCACGTGACCTCAGACCTTGGAAATGTACATGACACATTGTGTGGTAGGCCACATGGTACTCTTGAAGAGCGGTGTTCGTGTGTGTGTGTGTGTGTGTGTGTGTGTGTGTGTGTGTGTGTGTGTGTAATGTGCACGCATATGCATGGGAACAGATGATTAGAGTAAGATGTCAGGAGGATAAAACTGTAGGTCAAGCTTTCAATGGACAGAAGAGATGTAAGGGTTGGAGCCAAGCAGACAACAGTGCCCCCTGTAGGTGAAAGTTTGAACGGCCAAATCACCACCCACTGGAGACAGAAAAAAATGAGGGAGGGAAAAGACTGCTGCCCTACATAGATGGTGTCAAACAATTCTGACAGACAAGATGTGGAGGGACCGGGAAGGCAGGATGTCAAAGGTAATTCCTTAGTTGACTGATATAAGACCTGAACATTTCTCCCTCTCTATACCCCATGCCACTGTCTGGCTTACATGAGGACCAGCATGGAGCTTAAGAATGGAGCAACCTTTTCAATTCCCAACCTAATCCTGCAGGCAATTAGGAGTCCTGGGCTGTGCACATTGCCCAATTAAGTCCAGGCCAGTTCTTCCGGTGCAAGGCTCTGCAAACTCCAAGCAAGTCAGTGGAACGGGAGAAAGTGATTCTTGGAGGCTTAGTTCTAAAGCCCTCCATGTCTCCATAGACACCAATTAACTCTGATGTTGACAGGCTGAGCTCTGCGGACGAGAAGGTCCCTTAAAATGACAGCAGTAAACACAGCAGTGCTCAGCAGATGTTACGGGAACACACTGACAGGAGTCAGCTGGGAGATGGCCATATGTTACTTCACATACTCCCGGCTTCGGCAGATTTCTCAGTCCGACCTGGTATGGTCTCATCCCTTGAGAGAATGCCCACCAGCTGCCTTGAGATGACTAATCCTGAGACGTTAGCAGCAACCCTTCCAACTGAAGCTATGTAAGCAGCATATTGCACAACTCTAGGGGGTGCCATTTTCTTAGCCTACATTTTGGGTTTCTTTAGAAACTGTGAATCTTTGCTCCTCAGAGTAGTCTAGCCTAACTCCTCATGCCATGGGGCCCCACCCCCTGCCCCCTGTGGTTATTAAAGCCACACCTGGATGCCCCACTTGAAGCCAAGATCCCCTCTTGCTCCCTCTACACCCCCTACCAGGTTTTCCGCCCTGCCTTCCATATATAGATGCAAGGTAATTATTTGCTGAATGGATCTCCTCTGGAGCATACAATTCACCAGTCGGTGTGGAAGGCAGCCAGCGCCACCAATGTCAGAGCTCAGCAGAAGGTCATTAGGTAACCGTGAAAATGGCACGCTGCACAGCATCTCAGAGCCCCAGAAAGGTTCCTCTGGGTTGTTAGTAGCCCAAACAGTGAGCGTGTCTGGGGCTTTGTGTCTGTAGATGTTTCTATGAACAGAAACAGGAGCTAACTCGATGTGGGTGTTATTTGCCCAAAGATAAGAAGCCCTAAGTGGTTTAATGGAAGGTAAATAAGAAAGTAGTATTTAGAGCTGGTTTTCCCAACCCTTCAGCAGATGAGGGATTTCATGTGATTTCTGGGTGTCTCTGAAGTGTATTCTCCCCCTCTGTGAGTTGAAGAATTCCCAGGGTTGAAGGAGATCTGATGTGTAACATATACGGCCCAATGCCTGGCACTTTGCGCTATGTGTTTCCTCCCAAAATAACGCACGGCCTGCAGACTTTATGAGCTGAGCCACTGTGTGCATATCCCAAGAGCCCCGTTCTCTCTCACTGCTTAGAATACACTGTCAGTCAAGATAAGAGGCCGTCCTGCGACACAGGAGAAATTGAATGTGTCTGTCATTCTGCAGTGTCTCCATTTATGGCTCAACTCAAAACTCAACTTCCATAGAAGTGAAGGTAAAACTACAGTCTGCTTTGCCTGGACTTAGCAGCTAAGAAAAGCACCAAAGTTAAAGTGACTTGAAAACAGAGCAGGATGCAAATGCAAGGCATTAATATTCATAACGCAATTAAGATGTACTGAGACATAAACATAATGATACTGATGGAGCAACCATATGAATTTAAACAATTCCATAAAACATGCTTCCTTTCCTTAAAGAAGCAGCCACGCCAGGACCTGGGCTAGAGAAACATAAGCGACTTCATCAATACCAGTTGCACTGGGTCACTGAAAGGCTAGGTACAAGGTTCAAACCTCAATGCTATATAAAAAGGAAAAAAAATCACCTCAATTTCATGAGTCGCACCACACAAGAGCTTTCTGTTTAAAACACAAACACATTTTTAATGCTGCTCACCATCTTTGAAGAAATCCACATTTCTCTCTCTCTCTCTCTCTCTCTCTCTCTCTCTCTCTCTCTCTCTCTCTCTCTCTCTCTCCTCACAGAAATGCATACATAAATCCAAATGTAATACCTCTAAATGTGGCATTACTTCACATTTGGAAGAGAGTACTCTTGGCAATTGTACCAAAGAAGGCAAGGGAGTTGGTCCCAACTAAAACACAAATGCATGAATGCTGCCCCCACCTCTCTTTACACAAAAGCCCATCTGAGATGTCTCCCGTCTGTCTTTGCTCTGTGGGCACCATACCTTGGTATTGCAGGGCTGATGGTGGGTGATGGGTGCCCGATGATTTGGAAGGCATTTCTGCTTCATAGCCTGCTGGCAAGTTGTCCAAAACGGCATCGGAGTGTCTAGTGGAGCCCAGCCACAGATATATGTCAACCTTTGCCTGTACAGTCCAGCCGGCCGGCCGTTTCCCAGGAAGCTAGGGGAGAGGACAAGGAAGGCTCTGTGATCACCAGAAGGCAAGCATGGACCCTATTCTGAGAAGATGGATCCTTCCTCTGTGTGTGTGTGTGTGTGTGTGTGTGTGTGTGTGTGTGTGCGCGCGCGCGCATACGTATACACCGTAAAATTGAAAGAAATGGTCCCAGTTGTTGCATTGCATAGCTCCTGAGGACAACCTCGATCTGGAGGCCCGAGGCTTAAACGTGAATTCTGATAACCACTGCCAGGTCCTGGATCAAGTAGGCCTAACAGATACAAGTGCTCATTGTCTGTTTCACAGATATGGACAGGGTCTGTGCTCCCTTACTCCCTAACTCTCACACCCGTGACTAGAATGGAGGGTTGGTGGTTCCAGTCATAGACTACTGGCCCTGAGCCTACAGTTTGCCTCTTCTTCAAGCTCTTCGATTCTCCTTGCCTTCCTAGAACCTTGGATACTGGAGTTGCAACCTGAGTTTCTGTCCCTTCACTGCATTCAGAGATTGCCTGTCCTGCTCTCCTGTCGCATGCTCTGTGTGAGGGGAAGTCCTGCCTGCTCTCCCAGGCCCTTTTGCCTGGCAGATGTTTTCAGATCCTTCATCTTCCTTAGGCAGTGTGGCTTTAAGCTCCCTAAGCTCTCTGCTTCCTATCTGTGAGGTAGCCTCACATGTAATATGGTGTGTGTGTGTGTGTGTGTGTGTGTGTGTGTGTGTGTGTGTGTGTATACATGCACACATGTGCAAATGTATTTATGGGAGTTCATATACCCCAAGACCACAAGGATAAAAACTGATGCATTGAACATGCTTCTTTTGTTTCCTAGTCACTGGCTTTTGGGATCTCTCTGTCCCTACCTAGTCCTAGTACCAGCCTTGGCTATATTCCGGGCTTCTGACAAGAGCCAATGACACTTAAGACATGGCTACTTCTCTAGATTCTATTGACTCTTTTAAGTGTCTCTTCTGACAGGTCTTAGAATTGCCTCTCAGTATCTCTCCTTTCTCCTACAGAGTTCTTTTTGTGGAAGATCAGAAAGTCCCATTACCACAAGCCAGAACTTGTTCAGACAACTTCCCGAGCACCCATAAAGAGGCTTTGACTTAAAGTTGAGCACAGGTGTTTGCCTTTGCAGCTCGCTCCGAAGGTTCCGAAAGCAGATTCGGAACAACTCAATCAAACAGCCACTGCCTGTGCCACTGGGCTTTGGCCAATGGACTAGAGCCAGGGAGCATCAGACGCTGAGGCCCAGACAGGTCCTCCAAGTGCTCAGCTTTGGACACTGGCACTCACTCAAGTGATGGATGGGTAATTTTTATTATTGACTTGATCGGTTTATAAACATCTAACAGATTAGTGAGATAACACCTTCGGGCTGTCCTCAAGAGTGTTTACACGGGATTAAGTGGCGGGAGCGAGGGTAAGACACAGACTGAATGTCGGTTTCACCGTCTCGTGAACTGGAATCCCACAGACAGAAAAGGGGTGAAGTAAGCAGAAACACCCATCTCTCTTCTTCCTGACTGTGGACAGACCCCACCAGGCCTTCCCAGCAGGCTGTGGCAGACTGTGTGGCTTCAAACTGTGAGGCAAAACAAACCCTTCATCTCAAGTTGTTTCTTGTCAGGTTTTTGCTTTTTACAGACACAAGAGCTAATACCAGTGATAAAAGAGCAAAATCTCAGGCAGTGGGTCTCAACCTGTGGGCCACAACAGGGATCACATACCCGATATCCTGCATATCAAATATTTACATTACAATTCATAACAGTAGCAAAATTGCAATCATGAAGCATCAAAATAATCTTATGGTTGGAGGTCAGCACCACCTGAGGAATTGTATCAAAGGGTCACAGCTTTAGGACGGTTGAGAATCACTGGTCAAGGGAGGGGAAGGAACATCCCTTGTTCAAAAGCACAACTTGCTGCATTCAGCTTCTGTTTCCCCTGCACGTACAGTGTCAAGTATTAAGTGGGAAATTTTAGAATTAAGTCCTTGATGAGGTTTATTATAGTATACTGCTCTAACTGTTCCACTTTACTATTAGCTAGTGTCATAAACCTCTAATCTGTCAATTAAGCTTTATTATAGGTATGTGTGTACAGGGAAAATACCACATATCCTGCAGTTGCATGCTAGGCCCCCGCTGGGTGTCTTGAAACACACCCCCAGTGGATAGGCGGCCACTGCCACACTTGGCTGAGCTTTAGTCAGTACCTTAGAGTAAGACCAGCCTGCAGCATCCCAGAAGGAGAAAAGAACACACACATGCGCCTGGCAGTAGACATTCATATTTACTGAGTGTTTATGCTGCGCCAAGACCAGTATAGAGAACTTTCTGACTAGGGCCGGTGAGGCTCAAGGATTGCGTATTTGATTGGTATGCAGAGCAGTCAAGATTTACTCTTTAGAAAGAAGGGTGGTTATGTGCTCAGCTTAAAAAAAAAAAGAAATAAAACAAAAACCACTTTGTTCTTAATTAGGCAAGTATTCAGCAACCTGTAATTTTTTAAATTGTAATAAGAGAAATAAGCTTCCTTTATATTTCCCTGATGATTCAAATTTGAAACTTGTTCAAGCAAATAAACGTTTATCGAGAAGGCCGGGGATCTAATTGGGTGCTCGTTTGTGCACTGTTTGATCCACACCTGGAAGGCCCTGC
Organism: Rattus rattus; assembly: GCF_011064425.1. Classification (NCBI taxonomy): domain Eukaryota; kingdom Metazoa; phylum Chordata; class Mammalia; order Rodentia; family Muridae; genus Rattus; species Rattus rattus. The sequence continues at coordinate 233,128,394 of NC_046154.1, read as the reverse complement.
ATTTGATTGACAGCACAGAATGAAGAGTGGGAGGAAGAGAGGGAGGAGGAGAGGATGGGATGAAAGAGAGCGGATGAGTCTGGGTCAGCCTGGGGTTATTTTGTTGCCATAACAGCATTTCTTCTGCTATTTGTAGCCATCCCGGGACATCAGAGCAAGAAAGGATTGGCGTCTGTGCACACTCAGCTCTGTGCAGAGGCCCCCTCTGCTCCCCACAGTTGCTGTGTGTGTCTGTGCACCTACGTAGAGAGAGCATCCAGTTATGTGTGGAGGTTTACTCTGCCGTTCCAGGGAGGAAGATGGGCGTCCACACGCCTTTCTGTTGGTGCTAAGCCTGCAGACCTTAGTTCTAGGTATTTAAATTGTATGGCTCGGAACATACTATGTTATATTCCACCCTTAAACTTTATTTTAAAAGTTCCTTTTTCTTTAATGAAAAACAACAGAAAACATCATTCCTTCTACTGAGTATGCACATGTGTGTACATGTGTGTATGTGTATGTGTATGCGTTTGTGTGAGTGTGCATGTGCACGTGTGTACATGTGTATACATGTGTGTATATGTATGTGTATATGCATGTGTATGTGTGTATGAGTGTGTTTGTATGAGCATGCAAGTGTGTATGTGTGTGTGTGAACTTATAGTGAGAACCAAAATTCAACTCAAATCCTGGGAAAGTATTCCACAGGATCACTACTATATTCCTACAGTATATAACATAGGAATTTTCCTAACAAGCATTTCCAAATCAAAATTGCTTTCAGGCATCCAGGTTTGATTTATTCAACCCTTTGAGACCAGGATGGAGAGCAGATTAAAAACCAGCAAGAATGGAGAGGTACGGAAACAGTTCTGTGAGCCGACACCAAATCCTGCAGGAGATGTAATGCCCACGTCTTAGGCTTCCCCAGGCCTCAGCTACCTCCTCCTCCTCCCAAAATGGACCCAACAGACAGAAGGTCCAGTAAAGCCCATGATAGAGTTTGGAAGTCAAATATCCTTCCTGGATGTTTGAGCACTTGCTTCGCAGCCAGAGGCACTGTTTGGGGAGGCTGTAGAAACTTCGGGTCTGTAATCTAATTATCAGAAGGGTATTATCAGAAGGTGATCTCCTCTCTTGTTTTGGCCCATCATGCCTGCTTCCTGGTCTGTACATACAAGAAGCCTCGTGGATAAGCTCTTGTTACCACAGTCCCATGCTAGTCACCACTCCTTCCCCTACCCCACCATGAAGGACTGTGTCACCTCACCTGTGAGTTGAAATAAACCCCTGCCCTGGGATGTTTCTGTAAGGTGTTCTGACACAGCGACAGGCAGAGTGACTAATTCAACTCTACATAGATACTCTGAAGCAATAAACTAAGAAATCTGACTTTCAAAACTGCTTGACTGTAGGTCTTCTAGCTGTCATCTTCTGACCCGTGGGCACTGTGGAAGTCTATGACTTTGCAGTGTGACCACCACAACCTACAGGTCTTTGAATGTTTAGGGGATGTTCACGGAGCAGACAGCTGTGCCACAGAAAAAAATTTGAGGAAGTTATGGCTTAAAGGTTTTAGAGATTTACAGTCTATGCTTTTTATGAGACTGGGTCTTCTCCTATAGTCTTGGCTCTTTTTTTTTTTTTTTCAGACTTACTATTTCAGGAAGAAGTAGGGAAGGGGGAGAGACTAAAAGGAAGTGGTGTGTGGGAGGGAGTTGAAATGGGAGTTGACAATCATAACAAGAAAGGAAATGGTTTTGCTGAATCACCCTTTCCAGAAGCTCGCTCCCCTCATGGTTACTGAATTCAAGGAGACCTAGTGGTGATCTTCCATAGTAATTACAGTGGCAACAGTGAAATGAAGATAAAGAAGGCTATAAACACATTGCTAGAGATAACACGGGCTGGATACCTGTGGGAACGCACTCCTATGAGGCGGCACCCATCCCCTGGCTTGATCTGACAGCTGCTCTTTGTTCTAATTTTGTACGGTGCCAGAATCCACCACAATATTTAGCAGAGAGTAACTTCATACCACTTTCTAGTATTTTTAGCACAGGCCCTTTGGAAATGATTTGCTATTTTTAAGACAAACCTTTCTTGCTTCTGTAGCACTCTTTGAATGGGGAGGGTGAAAGAAAGTCTCTGATATTTGGGATGAATGACTTGAGTAAAAATATATATTGACTTTTTTCACTTATAGTTTCATAGGAGCAAATTTTAAAAATTATTGTTCGGACAGGACAGAAAGACATAAGCAACGTCACTGTGTTAGTTCTTTCTCTCACCAATGTGCCAATTTCCCAGCAAAGGCAGCTTTATAGAAGGATTCATTTTGTCTCGTGATTTAAGGGAGGCTACAGTCAATCATGGGTTGTGGTGTGGAGGAGGCGGGGGTGAAGTGGCTGTCCATCAGTCCACAGGAAGATGTCAAAGACAGATGAATGCCAGTGCTCACCTCTTTCCCTGTTCCACCCTCCTGTTCACTCTGAGACCCCAGCCCACAGGATTATGCCACTCATACCCACGGTGGGTCTGCCCATATCAACTAAGGGTTTCTGGAAGCACATTCATCAATAGACCTGGACTGTGCCTCAAGGTCGATTCTAAATCCAGTCAGATTAATCACCACAGCCACAAACAACTGATGAGCTCTGCAGGGGATAACAAAGTCCTCTGAGGTGCTGGACGCCCAGTTTCTTGAACACTGGTATTTATTGACTGATGACTCTGCCTGAGGCACAAGTATGTGTTCTTTGCCTGAGTTTACTCACTTAATCCTCACAGCCACATCCACACAGTGGATGAAAAATAGAATAAACACTCTTCAAATGTATGAAAAATATTAAGCAGACTGTCCAAGATCACACAGCCAGTAAATATTTGCCCAGAACTCTGTTACAGATTGAATTATGTCCCTCCCAGATTCATCTGTTTTAGATCTTAATCTTCAGTCATCAGATTGTTACCCTATTTGGAAATAGGGTCACTGCAGATATAATTAGTCAAATGACTGTATAACTGATGTCCTTATCAAAAGATGCTTCCTTTCTCCTCCCTCCCTCCCTCCTTCCCTTCCTTCCTTCTTTCCTTTCTTCCTTTTCTTTCCTCCTTTCTTTTTCTTCTTTTCAGCACTGCAGGTTAACCCTAGGGTCTTGCGTGTGTTAGACAAGCTCATTACCCCTGAACTACATTTTATTTTTAAAGAAAAAAAATTAAGTCAGTATCTACTAAGTTGCTCAAACTGGCCTTGAACTCACTCTGCGGCCCAGGCTAGTCTTGAAATGTCTCAGATTCCCAAGTATTTGTGCTTGAAGGACTTTAGGACCTTTTTGAAACAAACATATTAACTGTATGAATGAATGGGGTTTGTCTAAATATATATGTATTCATATATATTCATATATACATTCATATATATTCATATACATATGAATATATATATTCATACATATATGAATATATATATTCCTGTGAAAGATGCCTTCGAAAAATCATACGGGAGAAAATGACAGAAGGAACAAATAGGAAAAATTTCCAGTCTCAGTAATCAACGGAGTGAAACTCTAAGCTAGTGGGTCAGTCATTAGATGGGAAGAGAAACCGACATGTGTCTGAAGACATCATAAGTAGAAAGCTAGAGAAACCACTGGATTGAAATCTAGATCAAGAAGCCTGAGATCTCCTGTTTTTGAAAACACTGAAAAGAATTCTAGACATGGACGCATGCTAAAATTTCTAAGCCACTCAGGATAAGAAGAAATTGGTCTTCTGGTTTCGGGCAGACTTACCTTGAGAAAGTGGGTTTTGATCTTCCCACAGTGCTTGCCCATCTGCTCTTCGATGGGGGAGTAAAGCAGGTCTTTGGCAGCAATCCGGGCGTATGCCACTCTCTTGTTGTTACTGAGCATCCAAATGAAGACGTCCGGGATAGTATGCTGAGGCTGTGCAGTGGAATGATACGATTGTATAGGTTGGTATTTAATGGATGTGCTTCCAGAGCTTATCCCAAAAGAACCCTTCTTCTGCATTAAACAATGGAGCTGGTTAGTCATCTGTACAGTAAGCCGGTGAAGTGCCGCTTCCTTAAGAGGACAGCGTCTTGGTCATGAGGTAGGGATACGTGGGTTTACTTGAGCTTGCTGGACCTGTGTTGGGGCATCTTTGCTGCCCTGCTTTTCATGACATAACAAAAGAAAGTGCACTGATGCCTTTGAATCATCCCCCAGTCACGTTAAGGAAAAGAGAAAACAAATCTAGAGGAGCCCTGTGCCTAACATCTAGTTGCCAAATCACCGACTCCCATTTTAGCCATTTGGAGCAACTCTACTAAACTTAAGAGAAATTTTAAAAGTTGAGCTACTCAATAAGGGAATGAGGTTCCATACTGAGTGTTTCACTACTTTGTGTTTGAAATGTACACTTCTGAACCAATGTAACTACCAAAATAGGAGGCATAGCTTCTATCTGGAGGTAGATACTCTGTCTTGCTCTCTCTCCTGTCACATGCATATCTGACACTGAAAAGGAGCATCTGTCCCTTCTATCTGGTCTGAAACCAACAGCAAAGGAAAGTCTTCCAGTCACAGGGCTTGTTAGTTACAGGCAGGAAGCCACAGTGCCTGCATCAAACTTTCCATGTTCTTAATGAAACCCTCATGTCTACTTTAATGTTACCTGTCTCATTACTTAATATATTTCCAGAGACCAAATAATATATGAGAGAATCACCACACTGGAGAGCCCGTGGAGCAGTAAACCCATGTCCCTCTCCCCAACACCATCCCCCATGAACCCTGTAGAGGAAGCCTGTCCACATCTGTAGGACTCAAGAAAGAGTCAGTATTTGACAGAAGTGAATATGATGCCTTTTAAAGATCATTCTAGAAGACAGCAGAAAACCTACCTTACAACTATCCTTAAAATAGACAGTTTGATCTTCATTGAATGTGAGTTTAAATTCTCTTATGCTTGAAAATCCCTCAAGGTTCCCACTATCATCATGCCTGCTTGGACAGTACTTGTGTTAGGGGACACGCTTTTTATTCTGTTGAACGCTCTGGCTTTATGAGAAACCAACACAGCGATATATATTTGGCTTAATTTTAAAAACTTCTCCCTCCGTCACCAAGCAAGCGTCTCGTCCTCTCTGGGAAGCTTTCTTATCTCCCCAGTGAGCTTTGCCTATAGTGTTGATTACCTCATCCACAAGAAAGCGGATTCTCTCCACGAAGTTCTGAGCTTCACGGATCATCTCATCAAGAGATAACTTTTTCTTCTGTTGTTGAATGACTCCTTCAGCCTCATCAGTCATTGCCTTCTAAAAAAAGGACAAGAGTTGTGGTGTAAATGTTTCCAGAAGTCTGGGCAACAAACACTGCCCTACGCTGGAGTGCCCTGAGGTGTTTGCAAGCCCACACTAAGCATTCTGGAATGGCTTTGGGTTTGACATTGTGAGCATTGACCATGGAATAGAAATGACATGAGTTTAATTCATTCATCTCGCCCTCTCTGGGAAGCCTTCTTCCCCATATTCCTAATGAACTTTGCCTGTAGAGTTATTTACCTCATCCATAAGAAATCTACCACAGCAAAGACAGTAGATACCATCTCTCCTTTGATAAATAGATGAGATATTTGAGACCTAGAAAGTGTAGAAATGTGTCCAGGCCACATGATTATGGGATAATATTGCTCCCTAATGCTTAGTAACAACTATAATGATGACAGCTATATTGTGAATTATCGCTCTATGCCATGCAATCTTCTTTCATTATTCCTCCTAGTGACCTTCTGAGGTAGGTACCAATATTTCCATTTTAAGGTGAGAAAAAGGCCACACAGCTCCTGGACCTGATCTCCAGATCAGCCCAAAATGCATGTCCTTTTCTCATCCTAGAAACTATGAAGGATGCTTCCAGCCCAAGGTACCATCTGAGAAACATCTGAGTCACTGGAGTGTTCTAAGTGCCAAACAATTATTTTATAACTCAGACGTAACTCTGTAACTCCTGCACCTGGGAGGGAGGTGAAATCAAAGAACAGTAGTTTGAGATCCTCCTCAACTATGTAAAGCAAGTTTGAGCTCAGCCTGGGCTATATGAAACCATGTTAAGAAAGGAAGAGAGAGGGGTGGGAAGGAGGGGAAAGGGTGGGGTGTACAAGGAGGGACAGAGAAAGAGAGAAAAGAAGCAAAGAAAATACTTATTTTTATTCATTCATTCCACCTATATTTATGGGATTTTTTTTAACACACACAGACAGATACAGTCTTTACAGTGCCTTCTAAGGCCCTGTGAGCTGGCTGTGTTTCTGTCTCATAACATTCTCTGCCCAGGCTCATGGCTCCTCAAGAGGTCCTGGGGCATGCCAAGGTTGGTCAACCCTATGGCTGTAACACACAGATCTTCTTATTGCTCAAATGTTCTTCCTAACCTCCACGTGGCTTCAGTTTAAACATCACAATGGTATTATATGCTGTCAAATATTTTCCGATTCTCTGTGACTTTGGCGAGTTTCCCTTCATAATCATAACCTACGATTATTTCCATGTCTGTGTTGTTTGCCTGTCTGCATTCTGTCTTCTCCACTACAAGGGACTCTTCCGTTGAACAGGGGCCTCCTGTCCTGTCCTTATCTTGAACAATCAATGTTGTCAGAGATACTGTCAAACAACAGTGACACACAGTACATCCTTGCCACACAGAGGGTAGTAAGTAAATTAGGAATGAACAAGTCAGGCCATTTACGGATTCCTCAGGGACAAACACTAAGAACTTTCAGCTTCGTGTTCCTAGCACTTTGTCCATGCCCAACACAAGAAGCCTTCTGGTAATGCTGACTGAAGGAATGAATACCAGCTGTCTGCCAGGTACTGAGGCCACAGTTGCACACAATGCTTCCTTTGACAGTTTTGTGAAATGAAAGCAATATGTTCAAATAAATATATAAAGCATCGTGAGACTAGACGGGGTGAAGCCAGGCTTCCTAGAGGATCTCAATCTGACCTGACCCATAAGGAATTCATCAGTCAGTAAGAAACCAAATGAGAGTCCTGACAGAGGGAACAATCGCATGTGCAGATACACAGGCAGCAAGAGTCCAACTGGTCGGAACACGATTCCAGGGTAAGGACAAGGGTAGGATGCTAGGCTGTACACTGCTTGCTCTGTATGTCATGCAAAGAGAATTTAGTTTTTATCCTATGAATCAAGACAGACTTCAATGATTTGCTAAGAACAAGTAATCACCTTGCATTTTGTTTTAGAGCCATTTTGGTTCTGGAATGGAAAATAGGCGAGAGGAAGCTTACTGCAAAGTCTATGCCAGAGATTCTCAGGGCCTAGAGAAGTAAGTTCTAGAATGCTTTTGGGGAATAATCACCAAGATCTGGGGTAGCACTGACCGTTTAGGATGAGGGATTAAAAAATCGCCATTGATACACAGGTTTAGGTCAGCTGGTATCCCAAGACAGGAAGAAGAGTTAGAAGAGGTATAGATCGGCAGAATACTGAGTAGGAAGTGTTCCAAGACATCTGGTTTCCTTTAGGAGGCAAGATATATGGATATACTGCTCTAGAAACAAGAGACATGAGTCTAAGACAGTGACATTTTATTGGCAACTCAATTAAATACCTTGGACATTGGTGAATCACAACTTTGAGTAAAGATGCGGGGGTGTTTCTAAAGAGGTTTAAGGAGGAGAAAAGACCCATGCTGAATGCGGCAGCACTATCTGCTGGGCTGGTCACCATCATCTGCTGGGCATCCTAAACTGAACAAAAGGGAGGAAGCCCACTGCACACTGTCATCCCTCTCTCTCCCTCATGATCTACAAGATGTGAAGTGCCCGGCTACATACTCGCTCCACCATGAACACTACCACGCCTGCCCTGCCACGACTGAGCATCAACTTTTCAAAGCCTGAGTCAAAATAAACCCTTTCTTCCAGTGGTTTTGCTCCCAGTGGTGAGAAGAGTCACAAATACAAGGCATTGTTAAGACACTGATGTTGTGGGCTTGGTCCAGCCAGGGTTGGTAGTCAATAAACAGGCGGGGCTCTGCAGAGAACATGCAATGGAGTCAAGACATGGGCAGCATAGTCAGCTAGAGGATCAGAGGGAGGACCAAGCAGAAAGATCTTGAGGACAATGGAAGCCAGATCCCCTGGACATCCTGGGGGACAGAGAATAAGTGTTCTGGAAAGAAAGATGAAGGAAGGGCTTAGGTTTACTCTCTAAACTTGGATTATATGGGATTTTTAAAAAACCAACTTTCTAAATACTGATTAGACTGCAAAGTCTATACCAGAGATTCTCAGGGGCTAGAGAGGTAAGTTCTAGAATGCTTTTGGGGAATTATCACCAAGATCTGGGGTAGCAGCCCCAAGTCAAATACTGAGAGGTTTCTCTTGGTAGAATTATCACAGTGTCGCCCAAATGTCCCTTAGTGCTGTTGGTGGAACTTCACAGTCAGATATTTCAGGGGCTGTCTGACTTGGGCTGGCATTTTCCAGCCATCACCCATTCCACAAGGACTGAGTATCTATAAGGTACCTTTAAGCACCTACAAATGCTGTGCTAGTAGGCAGGGCACAAAGGGACATCAGTAGCCACCTGTCCTCAAGAACTCTGGCAACCCTTAACACGATTTTCAATGGGGACACCAGAGGAGAAGAGAATCGTTAGTTCTTTTAGCTTCTCATTTGTGGGACAGACATCAAGGTGAAAGAACCTAGCAGTCCAACCTTAAAAAGAAAATGTGTAGATGTGTTTTGCCTGCACGTGTCTGCAGTGTGGGCTGAGGCCAGAAGAGGGCAGCAGATCTTCTGGATCTGGAGTTACAGACAGTTGTGAGCCTCCGTGTGCTAAGACTCAAACCCAGGTCCACTAGAAGAGCATCTATTTTTTCCTAAATGCCCAGCCATTTCTCTAGCCTGGGTCTAACAGCTTTAGCAAAATGCAAATTTCAGAAGAAATAAACAAGGGCTCCATGTGAATAAGAAAACTGAGCTCCTGGGCTTGCAGGTGATCCTTGTGAATCTCTAAGAGATGAGTCCCCTTCCCACCCCACACACATTCTTTCCCACTGCTGTTTCCACCTCACAGAAAAATATGTTCTTTAAGCCTTGTCCTTGCCTGCCCTGCGACCTATGTGTCATCTGTGAGGTTTATTTTTAAAGCACATGCTTTGGCTGTGTTCAAAATATAAATAGGTTTTCACATACCAGCTCTTGCCAACAGAGCGTGAGTCGTTTCTTATCTAGCGCAGTTTGGTTCGGCGTCTTCTGCTTCCTTTCTGCTTCAGAGATAAAAGCTCTGAAAGAGAATATCCGTTTTCCAGCCCACTTAGTGAAAATCCATTTGTGTGATTCCAGAGATTTGAAAAAAAAATCTACTTTCCATGGCACAATAGAAAGCTGATAGATCCGCAGAACCCAGGTTTTTAAGTTTAGGTTTAAACAATGGTGCGCTAACATCTCTAACAGGAAAAAAGAAAAGACTGGAAACAATACCTAGGCCCCGTGTTACTTTGAGGAGATTTATGAATTCTACTTCATACATTAATACCCATTGTGACTGCTATCAAAGTTCATGACAAATTTACATGGAATAATGCAGTCTTACATACTTAAGACACGCCAAGACTTTCCTGAAATGTTACACACAAAGCAGATATTTCAGAATTGAGACTGAGATATGTCCCCACCTATCGAAGAGTAACACTTTTGGAGATGAAGTTTCAAGTGTGTTTTTAAAAGGAAAATAATAACGGCTAAGCATACAATTCAAGAAGGGATGTAAATGAACACATTGTCTTTAGTGATTTAAAGGATATTAAAATCAATGCGACTTCACTTATAAAAGTAATTTTACTCCAAATTAGTGGAGGTGAGGGAGAGTGTAGAAGAACGCGTGCTGCTGTGCTGCTGTAGAAGTGAGTGGTTATCTGTTTTTACAAACTGCTTGATAGAACTACGGACATATTAACATGTGCATAATTTGATTTAAAAGTTACACTAGCATTCCTGTCCTTTGGAAATAGTGGAATGACTTTTTAAGAATATATTTATATTTATATATTCTTTATATTTATAAGAATATATAGAGTATTTGCCATGGTGATAGAATAAACGGAACAATGAACCGTTGTTGCAGATAAATTAAACTTATTGTGATATATCTATGTGTGGAGTTGCCTGTGACATTACTGAGGGTAGGAGGGACCTGCTGGGCAAATATCGGCCGTCACTGTGAAGAAACAATGTGTTTTATGAGCGTGTGTATGTGAGGATGTGTGTCTTCAAAGGCAGGGAAAAGCAGTCCAGGAGGAAAATGAACCTCTTTCCTCTGTAGGAATGCACAGAAAATTGAAAATGCATCTTTTAAGTCATATCCATAATAGATCTGCAGAACACACACACGCACACACACGCACACACAGTGCGTGGTCCTTCTGTGTTGAAACAATCACAAAGGACATTACAAAGGAGAATCTAGGACGAGAGACCCCAAACCCAGGCTCTGCCTGGTGCCCATTGGAAACCCTGCCACATTTTCTTCAGGAATCCTATTTAAACTTTATTTCCCGCTCCTTTTATAAAGAATACGGTGATCATATTTGAATTACTGGATCCCTGTGTTTACTAAAAGCACAGGGAGTCCCATCCCATCTCTGGGACCTGTTAGCTGATTAGAGGCTCTCCTGCCACACAGAGGCTAATAGAATTTTTTTCTGCATCACAGTTGGGGTGAGTGTTATGGTGTTTGCTCTCATTCATTCCCATCCCACAGTCCCAGCCTACCCTCTGGCTGTGGCAGCTTGGTCACCTCTACTTGATGAATGGCTTGTCCTTGCTGCAGAGTTGGTCTCAAAAGACCAATGCTTGATGGAGAAAGGCTCAGGAGGCAAGAATTCCAATCTGACCTCGGGTCCAGCCTGCCCCACAGATCCTGACTATGAAACTACCACTGTGATTACTGACACATATGGGTGTTCTTTCAGTTGACTGAAAACTTGAACAAGAGGGACAGTTAATTATCACCCTCAAGTCCTCCCATAATATAGAAGAGCCATTGACCTATTACTTGCTGGTCAATGCTTTCCAACATGAGATATGAGATTGCGAAGCTTTTAAAAGGTGTTTCAAGCAAATTGTATTGGTGCCTGGCTCACAGCAGGACTCATGCTTAATATTGCTTGGTGCTGAAAAAAATGTAAGCAGATAGGGCTAGCACAGGTGACACACTTATTTCTTTGCTTACATGTATATGCATGCAAATATATGGAGATAGACATATACACATGGATATACACACATGGAGCAGAATATTGGGTATTTCTACTGCCTATCTACTGGGATTTTCCTTTGATGTAATTTAATCTCCACTCCCTTTTTAGTAAGTCTATTTTAGCAAATTCTTATTCTTTGCTGGTCTTGACTGAGTTAATCTCAAGATGGTCCAAGTTGCTCCAACAGGGGCAAGCTGCCTCCAAAGGTCCCAGAACCCAACCTACCCTTTGTCCTGCTACAGAATCCCCTTGCTTAACGTGGGCTGCTTAAGCATGACTTGGTGTTAATGCTATGAGGATATTTCTTGCTCCGTATGAATCTGAGCAGTGGCTGTGTCTCGTTTGGCTTTGTTTAAGAGTGTCAAGAGCTGATACAGCACTGTGAAATGCTCATCCAATGCGCATGAGCGCAGCTGATTTCTCAAGGTCATTAGAAGCCGAGTTCATCTGAGCTCATCTCTGACGTCACCCACCTGCTTTGACTGATGAAATCATGGAGCACAGTCTTCATTTTCTCTTCCGGTGCCTCCTCAGAAACCTTGACCAGCTCCCTCACGTCTTCTATGCCTTCTTCCTGAGGACAAACCACAGAGCCACAGGACTTGTAGAGACACATTGTCACATCTCAGTTGGCTATCTTTGTCTCCGAGGTTTTGGAGGTACAGGAAGTGCCCCCTCTACCTTCGTGAACTTGACCTGGAAACATGGCTGCCCTCCTACTCTGATCCCTCCTTACCTTAAGGCCACATGTGCATCCTTGCCCATATTACTCAGAGCCATTGTGTCCCAGATCCATTCCTACCTACCTAAGCATCATTTTGTGTCAATTACCTTGTGGAAAATCTAATATCATGAGAAATATTTCATAATTTAAAATTGTATATGTAGTTATTAAACAACTTCAAAATCAGTCAATTTTACCGAGTAATGTAATCCTACTGACATTAAAGGATTACTTGCTCTTTTGAGAATATCAGGTTTAAGGATATGGGACAGGGAATATGACAGGGAATGGGCCAGGTTGGCTGCAGCAGTGACTATATACTGATATACATAATAATTTTACATTCCTCTTTGGGCCCAAATTCTAGAATTCTACTCAGAGAAAGGGGTCTAAAGGGAGTTGCTCACATTCCTACTGCTCTGCTAGAGTTTACAAAGCTGCATTTCCTGTCACCTGCCAAGTCTGGGGCCCGATGACGCAAGCTCCCTTCTTTGCATCTCCAGTAGCTGAGGAACAGGCATCACGATGGGTAAGCAGTCAGGCTCTGGCTTGGGCTACCTGGGTTCCAATCTAAGCTGTCACTTACTAGTGAACTAATCCCATTACGCACAGTTTCCTCATTTATAACATAGGAAACTAATAGGAGCCATCTACACCACCACCATAAGGGGGATAAACTTAGTCATGGAGGCCATAAAGGGATGTTAACACTGACCAGTCTTTTCTAATTCCTTCCTCTTAGTGCTGAACTAAAGCTACTCTGAAGAATGAACAAGACTAGATTTACAAAGCCCGTGGCCTCCACGTTGTGTGAGCCTAGCGAGGCCCCTCAAGTTATCTTCAGAGTCTGGTTTCCCCATTCCTAGAATCCCACAGCTGGAGACACTGCTTCGCTTTACAGAAGCCAGAACCGATTGGAGGGAGAGGATTCTGCCCTCGGTGTAGGCTCCAGGGCATAGGAAGTTAAGGTAAGAGTCATCTGGTGGGGCCTGTGGACCAGCAGTAGAAGATTAAAGGATGTCCCTCCCAGTGGGACCTGTGGGATGGGGGGAAATGGCAGAGTAGGAGAGAGGACCGGTTGAGGACAGATGTCAACTTTGTGAGATGCCTCCGCTCTCCTGCCATTGGGAGATGTGAAATTAGTCTCCTGCTAGATATTGTAAGAAGAAAATGCAGATTTGGTTAGTTTGGATTCTGATTTGGATAGTTTGGTTTCAATTCCAAGAATTTTTAACAAAACATTCTCATTCCTCTGGGTCTACAGGGTAGAAGCCATGAAATACAGTAGTCCCCATTTCAGTGGTGTTTAATCTGAGGTCAAGACCCTGTTTGACTAAAAAGGCATATCTTTGTCCCCAGTTTCCAACTCTGTCTATGAAGCTACCTACCAAGAGGTCAGCCATTTTTTCCAGCATATTGGACCAGTGCAGTCTGAATATCTGGTCTCCCCAGGAACTGATGAAGGAGACACAGGGCTTCTTGGCACCAAAAGGCAAATAGTTGTAATTTCTGTAAAGGCACATGGGGTGCAGAAGTCAGTGGTTTTCCCCAGTGCTTTTCTGCAGAACAGTGAGGATAAAACTACTAATGCCATCCTTAGTCTGTAATTGGAGACCTGTGAACAGTGAGCTCCGGTTATGTGGCTACCATGGAAAGGATTAAGAGTTACCAACAAATCAAGATGGCGACACACATTTGTTTCTAGCGCTTAGAATGTAGAGGCAGGAGGAGGATTCAAAGCCATCCTCAGCAACAAAGTAAATTCAAGACCTGGCTACATTTGAAACTCTTGAAATCAACCAAACGAACAAAACAAGTTACCCTCAGACATAGGGCAAAGCTTCAAAATTATCATCAATACATAGAATATGTTGGGCAAACCTTCCTCAATGAAGACTTAAGTTGATAAAGTAAAAAGGACAAGATTACTTTTTAAATACATATATTCTGAGCACATTGTATTGGTTTGCTGATATAACAGATGAGAGTGAAAGTTTGAGGGAAAAGTAAATCATATTACCAATGGGGATAAAGGTATATATACCAATCTAAATCAGTACTTGGTGGCTTGACATTCTTTCATCCATTTGTCCATCCATTCATCTGTCTATCCATCCATCCCTCCATCCAATACTTATGTTTGCCAGGCACTGGCGCCAATAATATAGGTGTCTTGTTTGGCTAGGAAGGGATAGGAGGTATAGCCAAGGGGCAAAGATGTGAAGCCCCAGGGAATGTGGTGGCAGTGGAACAAATGTACTTTTAATGCTGATAGAAGAAGATCCTTAACAGAATGACAGGACCAGTGTGTATGTTTGGTTCTCAGGGAGGGGGGTTAGGCACATGTGAAGGCAGGGCAGGCAGAAGAGGTACAGCCCAATGGTGGTGTTCCCTGACTGATGACAGCTGCTTTAATGATTGGGTTTCCCCAGCTCCCAGTCATTTCCTCACAAGCATAGGAGACCATAAAGAGATGCATGAAGGAAGGCAGAAGGAAAATGCTGAGAATGGCTGTGATGCTGACTCTTGAGAAGTGGAGAGTGTTTAGAGGAATGTACTCATGGTGGTTTGGAGAGAAAGAGATGGAGGCAGGGGTAGACAGAGGCACAGAAGAGGCAGAGTGAGGGGGAGAAAATGGAGCAGTAAAAAGAAAAGAGAAGAAAGGAAAGAGGGAGGGAAAGGAGGAGGGGAAGGGAGGAGAGGGAGGGAGAAACGAATTTTATTTTCCTTTCAAACAAAAAGCTACAAAGATCTTCAGCCTGAAAGATGGAATGTTCCCTTTTAACTCTCCAACATAAATTTCTCCTTAAGTAAACAACAGAATTAGCAAGGGGTCCTGTTCTGCTCTGCAAAAATGAAATAAACCAGCAGGTGTCCATTTAGAAAAGGAAGCAAAAGAGGCTCTTGGCAGGAACTGAAGTTATTACAGCAAGACAACAAAGACAAAAGGTCAGAAACCAAGCTACTGTATTTTATCTCTGAAATCACCTCACTGAGAACCCTGCATCTACACAAGTGCCCACACTATTGTATTTGACTCAGGGTTTCTTTGCATTGGGCTACCATGTGCTAATGGTAGTCTAGGTCTTTGTCTCTGTAGTTTTCAGAGTTTTGTTGCTATGCTTTGAGGACACACACAGACATGAGGCAGTTGAGGTTCATTGGGTGAGCTATTGTGCAAATGGGAAAGCAACAAGTGAGAAGGTACCTGGTGGCCCATTCAGGGTGACAACTGCTGGTGCGGATGACCAGCATCACTAGTCTGTGACTTTGAGCAAGAATAAACTTGTCTTGAGGATGTAAAGATGAGCCTACACTGATGTCACCTCTTCTGATTTAGTCCTCATCTCAACCAAGCAGAGGTTGTGTGCAAATGCACATATTTGCAGAACCAGAAGGCCAGGACTACAAACTCAGTGGAATTTTATTAATTTTATTTTTATTATTGTATATATTCATGTCTATGTGTGCCCACATATGCATATATCTGTGTGGTGTGCACCTGTGTGTATGTGTCTGTGTGTAAGTGTGGGGTGTGTGTGTATGTGTGCATAAGTGTCTGCGTGTGTGGTGTGTATATCTCTGTCTGTGTGCATCTGTGTATGTGTGTGATATATGTGTGTGTCTATGTGTGCATGTGTGTCTGTGTATGTGCATGTGTATATGTGTGTGTGGTGTGTCCTGTGTATGTGCATATGTGTCTGTGTTTGTGGTCTGTATGTGTATATGTGTGTGGTGTATGTCTGTGTGTGCATGTGTGTGTCTGTGTAAGTGCATGTATATATGTGTGTGTGTGTGGTATGTGTCTATGTCTGTGTGTGTGGTCTATATGTATATGTGTGTGTGGTGTGTGTCTGTGTATGTCTGTGTGTGCATGTGCATGTCTGTGTATGTGCATGTGTATATGTGTGTGTGTGGTGTGGTGTGGTGTGTGTGTGTGTGTGTGTATGTGTCTGTGTGTGTTGTGTGTGCTTGAACACATGGTCACCAGATGCTGGCACTGTTTTGGAAGGTTGGAGATCTTTTGGGAGGCAGAACCTCACTGGAGGAAGTGATTACTAGATTTATTGCTTGGCTCACTTCCTGTCCACTCTCTACTTCCTGACAGTAAACATGATGTGACCAGCTACCAATCCTGCTTCATCATGGTGGACTGTATCTCCATGAAATATAAGGACTTGTGCCTCTAGTTGAGTTTGTCATGTATTTTTGTCCTTAGTAACGAGAAGTACAAGGCCAGAATTAAGGACACAAAAATACCTAAGATTTACTGTCCAGACCTTGTCACTTACTGGCTTCAGACAGGAAGGAAAAGTAGACCTGGGGCTGGAGAGATGGCTTAGCGGTTTAGAGGGTGTGCGGATATCACAAAGAACCAGAGCTCTATTCCAAGCATCCCTGTTGGGTGACTCACAACTACCACTCCAGCTCCAGGGGATCTGACACGCTCCAAGGATTCAGCAGGTACACTCATGCATGCCCATAGCACCCCCACAGATAGGGATATATTTTAAAATAAAAGAAATCTTAAAATATGGAGGGGAACAACTGACAATTTCCAACTGTAGGCTGAAAGACTCTGAGAGGAGGGATCTGTCTAGAGAGGGCAAGCTATGAAAGAAAGAGTCTGGTGAGCGATTCACAAGCCGCCCAAATGGGGCCTCTGATCTGCCTGATGGAAAGAGGAGCAGTGCCTAAGGAGGCAGACTGGGAGTCAGTTCCTAGGGAAATGTCTGGACTGCTAAACAGACACCTGTGGAATGGTTCCTCTCAGGTCTAACAGTAACCATCATGGCTGCTCTGGCTTTAGATGAATTCCCCAGGTATGTTGTTGGGAGCTGGGGGTGGGGGGAGCTAAGGATTTACTAGAGGGATAGTTAGAATGCTCTCCCTGTTTGCAGCTGGTTCCCAGCGCTGAGATGAATGTGTTTCTTCTCTTACCGAAAGCTGAATGAAACAGCTCTAGCAATTGGCAAAAATTCTCACCCAGCAGAAACTTTCTTCTCAACTGCCCTGTCTCCTCCTACCTGTTCCCGTCTGTCACCAGAGGCTTCTCTGGGTGAGTGGTGGAGGCCATAGAAATGGCAGTGTCATGGGCCACGTCTTTTTCTCCTTCATGCAGCAGAGGAAGGACGTCTTCTTCCATCAGCTCAGCCGATTTCTTCTTGCTCCCATGATGAGACCCTCCGTCAATCAGGTTCCCAAAGTTACCTTCAGAGACAAGAGCAACAGGCTGGGTGTCAGCAAGTGGGATCAGTCAACTTGGCATATCCCACACCCTCTCACGGAAAGGGGCTAAGATCTCAGGATAAAGGCAGAAAGAACAACCGATGGAGAATGAGAAAATTGATTGACAAAGCCAACAACTCTTATTTTCCTGTTTGTAAAGCCTACACAAGTTGCAAATTAAGAAAGACAGTTGAGGAAAAAAGAAAATCCACTGGAGATTTTAGCCATGTTATTTTTTTTACCTACTTTAATTTTATTACATTACTTTGTGTATGTGCATATATTTATGAGTAAGTATGGTGGTTGGAGGATAACATGTAGGAGCTGGGTTCCCTCCTTCTACCTGAGCATCCCAGAGACTAAAGTCAGGTGATCTGGGCTTAGCAGCAAAATGCCTTGGCTCTCTGAGTTATACCTGCTTTTAATATCTTAGTGTATACCTCCTACCAATGAAATTCGCCATGGAGCCTTGATACTATCATTCTGGATGTGCCATTTGGTAATCAGGTGTGTCCTCCCACCCACCCCCAACCTCCCCCCCGCTCAATAAAATATTAGGAACCTTCTCAAAACTGATTCCTCTCTGAGAGAAGTTTGAGTACCCAAAGATGACATCATGTCTTTAAAGAGAGGCTGTTCTGGAGAGAGGGAGTTGGGGGCAGTCTGGGAGGAAATGGTTTCATGTGAGAGAAGGTCTCTCTAGCATGCACAGGGACTGCTCCAGCTGGGGTCCTAGAGCTGAAAGGAGAAATGGTCACTGGGAACGCTAACCCAGAAACAATTTCCAATCGATAACCACTTTCAAATGAAAACTTAGTTTCTTCCAAGGAGCCTCACTGGGGAAGCAAACAACCCTTAAGGGTAGACTGCATGCCCAGCAGTCAATGGCCACAGACAATGACCTCAACAGCAGCATAGGAGTGCCCTAGTCTCATAATGTCACATCAGAGCTTTCCCTTTTTAAGATTTTTATTATCTTTCTAAATTTTTATTTATATAGTATTTATTATATCTCTATTTCTCTATTTCTATGTTATATTTCTCTATTTCTATGTTATATTTATATATTTCTATTTATATTTATATATTTACACTGCAGGTCCTTCGTGCATATAGAATAGCTTCCAGGTGTTTTTATGGGCTTTCTGACTGTTCAAACAAGTGGTGTCTGTTTCTCATGCCTTCTCTTGACCAATTCTGATGTGTTAATTCTTTTATCATATCATATCATATCATATCATATCATATCATATCATATCATAATATATTCCTTAGAAGCCTTTGTTTTCTTTTTTTATTTTTCTTTTTTTCAGAGCTGGGGACCGAACCCAGGGCCTTGTGTTTGCTAGGCAAGCGCTCTACCACTAAGCTAAATCCCCAACCCCAGAAACCTTTGTTTTCTGATGAGAGACAGAAAGGGGGTCGATCCAGATAAGGGGGGAGGTGGGAGGAACCAGGAGGAGGAATCGAGGGAGAAGAAATCATAATCAGGATATACTATGTGAGAAAAAGCATTTATTTTCAGTAAATCAATAAAAGGGAAAAGAAGACAAGGCCTCTCCTGTCGGAATTTTGTCCTTCACAGTTCTAACAGGCATCTTCATCCTGTGGCCATGCAGACATGGGGCTCTGTGCCTGGCCTCCAGCTGTGCAGCTCAGGATGAGTCTCAGCCCCATTTGCCTCTGCCCTGTTGCAACAGAACTGCCTGGAGGTGAACCTGTTCTCCTCTGATGGAATTAGTGCTCTTAGTTGAGCTGCATTAGCCAAGGAAGGTGGCTGGGGATTATGGCTGTAGCCTCTATTGGATGTGTGACATGTGGCATCAGACATCAGGCAATCCTGGGAGGAGTCAGTATAATTCCCATTGTGTACACAAGGAAACCAAGACCCAGAGAAACTAAGTCATCCCAAAGTAATGGAACCAAGATTAGGAACCCAAATCCCCGAATCCAAACCTACATTGATTACTGCTTTGTTTTTGTGTGCTTGTTTGTTTTTTAAATTCTATAGGAATAAATCTACTCTTTATGTGTTGGCACTGGGTAGCCAGGGAAGTATCCTCTCTTTTTGGGGTCCTGACTATAATCTCCACCACAATATAATCATCTTATGTAAAGCATTAGTTCACTTATTCAAGAAACAAACACTCCCCAAACCCTGCAGGTGTCTGCACTCACCAATAGAAACCTCAAAGCTGATAGGTTTGTCTCCAATCTTCCTGTCAATCATGGTAGCTTCAAAAAAGGCTCCAAAGAGTAAAAAGTCCTCATACTTTTCTGGTATAATCTACAGAGAGAAAAAACATATTGCTAGACAGAGCTGGCTTCTTTTCCTTGCTAGAAAGCCAAGTTAGTGAAACTCATTTGGTCTGGTATAACCCATAGATGTCTGACTCTGTTACGGTTGAAAATGCTATGCCTTGCCACTAAGCAGATGGGCAGCGGTCGTGGCCAACAAACTCAAGTCTAATGTCAGCTAGCCACTGGTTTAAAACGACCCAGAACCACCCTCTAAACTGCTAACTTAACATACATGGAAAATAGTCTCCTTTCATGGCAAAAGATGAGCTTGTATGTGTCTTCCCAAGATGCTGTTGGGGGTGGAGGGCAGCACTGAGCAGGTGTTTAGACCCAACAAATGAAAGACGAGATGCTGGGAGTCATGGCACTGGACCCTTACACATGAGCATAACTGTACAGCCTAGATGCAGTGCTCACATTCACTCCTTGTAACAACTTTGAGAGCCTGGAATCTAGAACATTCCCATGTGTTCTTTGAGATTAGCATATGCTAACCTGTTGCCTTGGGGCTGATCCATAGTCCACATTTATTTCCTTAAATAATTAATTAGTGTGGAGGTTTGAATAGGTTTGGCCCCCGAAAGACTCATGTGTTTGATTGCTTCTCCCATAGGGACTGGCATTTTGAGGAGGTGTGGCCTTATTGGAGTGGGTGTGGCTTTGTGGGAGTTAATGTGTCACTGTGGGAGTAGGCTTCTAGGTCTCCTAGTGCTCAAGTGTGGAAGAACCTCCTCCTGGCTGCCTGCAGAAGACAGTCTCATCCCGGCTAACATCAGATCAAGATGTAGAAATCTTGGCTCCTCTCACGCCATGTCTGTCTGCACACTGCCATGCTTCCTGCTATGATGATAATGCTGTAAGCCAGCCCCAATTAAAATTAAATGTTTGTCTTTTTAAGAATTGCTTTGGTCATGGTGTCTCTTCACAGTTAGGAAACCCAGATAAAAAGAGGGAAGTGTTAGGCATAGCAAAAGCATCAATCAACACTGTGTATCCAGGATGCCATACACCCTGAAAGCTGTTGGAAGGGATCCACTTGTATGTGAATCAGAAATGATTTTATATTGAAAAGGACATTAGGGCCATCTATTCCAACCTCTACCGTTTACCTTTATAAGATAAAGTGCAGGAAGATTCAGGGGCTTCCAAGGTCACACAGCAAGACTAAGGCAGTCATGGCTTAAGTCCTATTCTTCACTAAGGCTGCATGATCAAATAACCTACAGGTCATCTGGAAGACTGGACTATGGCAGGCCGTAAGGCAGTGATTCTCAACCTGTGGGCTACGACCCCCTTGGCAAACCTCTATCTCCCAAATATATTTACATTACAATTCTTAACAGTAGCAAAGCTCCCGCATGAGGAAGTATATTAAAGGGTCTCAGCATTAGAAAAGTTGAGAAGCAGCCACTACACCTTAGGGAATACTCAGTTCTTTGCAAGTAGCTCTTCCTAATGTGGAACCGTTTCTGAGTGAAGATTCTGAGTTGAAGACATACAAAAAGGGCTCCCTGGCTTGAGGCTGGGATTACTAAAGTCCAAGGAAAGAACAGCAAGGCTTAAATTCCCTAGCAGTAAGCTAAGAGAACAAAACAACTGTGGCCCCACAGACATGGTGTGAACTGAACAAGAATCCTGAACTAGGACCCACAGAGAAGCAAAGGATTTCAGATAATTGGGTGAGAGGTGACCTTTCCTGTGGCAATGGACGATCCAGGAAATGCTTCTTTTTGACCAGAAACACAGGGCAGGGCAGAGCAGGGTGTAAAGCTTAGTCACTGTCTATCTACCAGCCTCTTATCTTGCAGTCTGGGGGCTGAGTTTACTCTCTGGGAGGAGGGTGAAAACCACAGAGACTAGAGGGAGAGCAGGACTCAAGGATGACAGATGTGGCAGCAAACCAGCTGACCTGCCAGCAACTGGACTTTGAGCGGTGGCATTACAGTCTGGCTGTTTCTTTCCTTATCTGTGACAAAAGTATCACAATAAGGCCTGGAACACTTGTGACGAGCAGACATATAAGCCCTGCAAATTATAAGTAAATACTTGAATAGTTTGAATTATCTTTTAATCTCTCAGATCCTTCAAGCTCCAATTTCTAGCCTCCCTGTCCCCCCCAATTCTGGAAATATTCCTTAGACTGGAGAAATGCTTGATACATAATGTACACCGAGCTCACAAAGTGAGCTGAGCACCGAGTTCATCTTTCTGCTTCCTGCCTATGGATACAGTGTAACCAGCTGCTACAGGCTTCTGCTGCTCTGCTTTTCCCCACTGTGATGGACTGTACCTTCAAACTGTGAGCCCCAAAACCCCTCTCTTGAAGTCGTTTTTAGTCAGTGTTTTGTCTCAGCAAAGGGAAAGCAATTAGCATAGGGGTCAAGTCATCTGCCCAAAGAGTCAAAAAGAGGTGTGAGCACGTCTTGCCACACACTAGACCCTGCACCATACTTACACAGTTTAAATCCAGCTGTCCCACACAAAAGGCCAAAAATCGTAAACACCAAACTTTCTCACCCCATAAATAACGGCAATGTGTAGGTCCTAACATCCATCACTTCCAACTTGTTGGATATATTTTTGCATCTATTCTCTCCCCTTCTACAGCATAAGCTCCATGGAACTGGGCTCTGTATTTACTCTTGCCCATGGTGAGCAAGATGTTTGATATGGAGCTGTTGAATCAGCTTTCATAGACTTTAAAAATGCTCACATTCCCATGGCTGGCTATGTTCTTTGGGAGTTTGGCAGAGGAGAAAGAAGCTTAGGTAAGTAATGAGGCAGAATAGGAAAAGGCAGCATCATAGGGTCTCCCAGCATCCAGATGTGCATGAAGTTGCTGTTTGACAGTGACACTGGAGCTCTGTGACCCTGGGAAGCTGAAAAAGAAAAAAACACACAGCAAGAAAGGGTTGATTGGGATAGATTGATCTGCTCTGGCTGTGGAAAACAGAGGATTTGTTCCTAACAAGAAGAAGGAACCTAGAAGTGTCAGTCTGTGGTGTCATGGCTTGGTCATGGCCATTCTCTGAGGTCACCACCACCCTCGGGGAAGGCAACAAACTACCATGTCATAAGGATATTCAGAATTTATGGAAGTCTCCATAGTAAGGAACTGCATTCTCATACCAACAACCAACAAGGTGCTAAGGCCTCCTGAGTGTCAGGCAGCCATCTTGGGATAGGTCCTCTAATCCTGTGATACCTTTGAAAGATCATAGCCTCTGCCAAGATTTTGAGAACTTGTTAGGAGGTTGTAGCAGGGGAGCTCAGCTACTCATATACTCTTGAGTAAAGACTACTCCTCCTCTATTCCTGGAAAGCAACTTCAGGAGGGATGTACAAGGAGTGGTGAGGGAGAAAGGGGACACTTGCCTAGCCAGCTAGATCAGCCACACCAACCCTGGCTACCAATGGGGTGACAAATGTCACAACTAAATCACCTTCATATCCACATTACCAAAATCTTTCCTCCAAGGACTGTCTGAACCAGAACCATTTGTATTAAGGTATTTCCAAACCCCTTATTCACTGGAAAATAAGATTTGATGTTTCAAGCTGCTAAGCTTTGAGGTGACTCGATGTGCAACAACAGGTAAGTAATGAATCTGACAAGAAACTGCCACTAATAAGACACCAAGATGAGGAGGGGGTGGAGGCAGAAAAGCTCCTCAGTTGTCCCATATCTACCACCTTCTCCACAGAAGCTCATTAGCCTTCTCTATAGCTTGACTTATAGGAAAGTCCACTCCCTACCCAACCTCCCATGCCTTTTACTAGAATTTCTTTTTAATAGGCACTCTCAGCAAACAATCCTAAGGATATTGACTTAGATTCTGAATATTTCCTTAGCTTCTTTCTCCTTGGATGTCCTTATACAACTTGGCCCATAGCAGGAATGGCCGCAGATGTAGGAGGCATGTGAGTGGTCATTAACCTACCCACAAATTCAAAGTCAAGTTTCTAATGTTGGCTTATATTCTGAATACATGCGCTTCTCTCTCTCTCTCTCTCTCTCTCTCTCTCTCTCTCTCTCTCTCTCTCTCTCTCTCACACACACACACACACACACACACACACACAGAGCCCAACACAGAAAATGTCAGTCCTGCCCCAAACAAACTGATATCACACATTTCCAGAGGTTTTCCCAGATGAGAGTTGGAAGAGAGGTGGTGAGGGAGGGGCTGAAAGGGTCAAGAGGTAGCAAGCTCTAAACAGCTGCACCTTGGTGGAGGGAGCCAGCCATGGGTACCAGCCAGAAAGGCATTGCAAGCTTAACTATGTACGTGCTAAAAGATCTGATGGCAATTTATACACACTTTCTCATCAGCCTCTAGATGTTGTCTTTGACGGAGTGACCTGTATGACCTCATTTAGCTGAAGAAAAAAGGACAACCCAGGGCAGTGTTGGCATTAGAGCCACGAGTAGAACTAACGCCGAGGTTTCCAATCCCGTGCTCCCAGTTCTCTGCAGTGGGTTCTTGAGATCCCAGAAAGAAAAATAAAAAAACTCCCGAAAAGTAAGGGTGAGTCTCCTACTGCACTTCTGAGGTCTGCCCAGTCTCCTGAGGAATGGACAGCTCTGGGTAAGTGGCCATCGCCTCCCTACCTGTTGACCTGAGACACATTCCCACAGACAGAATTAACCAGTATCAACTGGGGTCAACCTTCCTCTGCTGCTGACACACAGGACTCATGCACTCACTTGAATACAAACTGTATCACTAGGATAAACACTGAGAGGCTAGTCACAGCTGATATCATCTTGGCACCCCAAGCTCTTGCCACTAACACAGAGTTGGGCGGGGAAAATGTTCATGTGTCTCTGGTAGGAACTAACTGAAGAGAAGCATTCTGTGGGCTTGCCATTTCCTCCTGGGTTTGTGGGGCTTCTTGAGTTCTCATGAAGCTTCTTGCCTACTATTCTCCCCTGTCTTCCCTCTTCCTACAAGGTCACATCCAAAAAGTACTCCAGGATAATGCAGCTAAACCAAACTAGACAGGCAGAGTTTCCTCACGCAGTCCTCCTACCGATGCCTCCAGCTACTTTTTTGTCTTCCTTTTTGAGTACCCATGGGACCCATGCTTGAGAAATGCAGAAGAAATTCATCATGAGCATATGGTCATACTTGCATGAACTGAGAATGGGCCCAAAGATTCAGCACTAGGCCAACACAATTTTGCCAGGAAGAAGAGACCTGCACAGGAGAAGGTCTTCTGGAACCTGTGACAAGTGCTGTCTCCCTTTGCCCTGGGCTCCGCTACCATCAGGCATAGAGGAACAGTGCTTAGACCTACCTCTGGGGGGACAGCAAAAGATTCCACCTCCACCTCCGTGGAGTTGGTTTTGTCAGTGGCCTGCTGGGCTTTGCCGTCATCAGCTTTGTCGGCCTTGTCCTTACTGGAGCCTTTGGAAGATTTGGAGTCTTTGTCTTTAGAAGACAGCTTCAGCTCCTTCAGAGCCTTGGAGAACTTCGACTCTTGGGCCCCACCTGAGAGGATCTCCACAGCAATCTCCACCAAGATCCGGCCCCTGAAGGACACACCTTCCCCAAAGCCTTCATTCAACTCCTGGTAGTCATCCATGAGGCTATGGTTCCTGGGAGAGCCATACAGGTTAATCCAGGCAGGTCCGAAAGTAGGAAGAAAACCTAGGGGAAACCTGAGTGTAAGGCAGCATGTATGATATACAGACAAAAGAAAATATTTAATATTTAGAAGACATCCTCTCCAAAGACACTATTTTGCTCAATTTCCATCTCTTTTACACATTTACAGTTTTTCACATGTGTAATATTATAGAGGCCATCCCTGCACATATGCAGCAGATATGCAGTTTGGTCTTCATGTGAGTCCTAAAGAACTAGAATGGGAGCTATCCCAGAAGCTGTTGCCTGTGCATGGGATATGTTCTTCTATCTGGGATGCCTTGTCTGGCCTCAATGGAAGAGGAAGTGCCTAATCTCGCAGAGACTTGAAATGCCAGGGTTGGGGGACACCCTGAGGCCCCACATGCTCAGAGGAGAAGAGGAGGAGGACTGGGGTAAGGATTGTGGGAAGTGGTGACCGAGAGAGGAGGCAGTGAGGGGGGTGTAAAGTGAATAAGCAAAAAAATTAAATTAAATTAA
This sequence comes from Rattus rattus, assembly GCF_011064425.1. Classification (NCBI taxonomy): domain Eukaryota; kingdom Metazoa; phylum Chordata; class Mammalia; order Rodentia; family Muridae; genus Rattus; species Rattus rattus. The sequence continues at coordinate 233,102,732 of NC_046154.1, read as the reverse complement.
AAATAATATTGAGGCCACTTTGCACCCTTTTGTTTCCATTTAACCATCAAATGTTTACTTATTCCGAACATGAGCTAGGGAGCATGCTCTATGCCAATTATGGAGTTCAGCAGAGGACAAGCTGATACAAGGATTGAACAAAGAAATGTTTACATTAATATCTACAATATCAACACTACGAAGGGGATACATCTTCTATTGCTAGGAAAACAATAGACTGATGGATCATGGAGGAACGGGGGAGGGCTATAAACCAGTGATTGATGGAGCACAGAGGAAGGGGCAGGGCTGTAAACCAGTGATTGATGGAGCATGGAGGAAAGGGCGGGGTTATAAACCAGTGATTGATGGAGCATGGAGGAAGGGGCGGGGCTGTAAACCAGCTGGAAAGAATATGGAGCCAGAGATACATGGGTAGAGTTTGGATAGGTGGGAGGCCTTAGACCTTGTTCTGAGCTTTGCTCACTATCTTAGTATCATTAAGAACATTTTAAAGGGATTTTTATCAAATCCATGCCTCTTAAGACCAGTGGTTCTCAGCCTTTAGGTCACTGCTCCTTTGGGGGTCGCATATCTGATATTTATATTACAATTCATGATGTAGTTACAATAATAATTTTATGGTTGGGAGTCACCACCACATGAGGAACTGTATTAAAAGGTCTCAGCAGTGGGAATTCCAGTTGAGAACCAGTTAAGACCATTGTGGTTACCATGTGAAAGTTTACAAGAATGGACGTGGGAAAATTGCTTTGGGAACAATTTCATCATGAAAGCTAAGGACACTACAGTTTGGACTAGGGCAAGGTGGTAGAGATGGTGAGAAATGATTGTTCAAAAATATTTCTTAAACATAGACCTGAAAATACCTGGTGATTTTAATTTATTCCTACCATAAGGGGTTTCTTTCAAAATAGAACAAAATATATGGCAACCATGAGAACATCTGTCATCACATCACCCCTTTACTTTTCAGTACTGGAAATCAAGCCCATGGCCTCTCACATTGTAGGCAAGAGCTATGGCCCCTGACCCAAGAACTATGACCACTGACACACACCTTCTGCCCATGCTTCTTTCTGAAAGGCACCACATGTCGTTTCAGAAGACTCAACTTTGTGGGTTTCAATTCCAGCCTTGGGACTTTTCAACCACATGAGATTGAACACATTTCTTAACTTCCTTGTACCTCAGTTTCCTCACGTGGAGGAAAAGCTAATAGTGCCTAATTCACCTGTCAAGATTAATAGGATAACCTCTACTAAGTGTCTCCCTTAGGACACACTCCACTGATGCAAAGACATAGAGAGTCATAATTTGCTTATCAGTCCCCCCATAGTCACTAAGAAAACATTTTTCTTTCTGTCTAAATGTCTCCTTTCTACCACCCTGATTTATGCAAACTAGATTCTATCCCTTGGATTCTATTCTCCTCTGAGCAAACTTAAGCAGAAAAAATATTGTTAAAAAGATAGGAAAGATTTTTATGGTCCCCAATGTCTACTTCTAACACACAAACATCTGTCTTTCTGAGCACCATCTAGAAGCTTCTAAACTGCTGTGAATAAAACAACTCGACATCTAGTTGAGAAAGTGAAGATGGATGAGTGTTGCTGTAATATGAAGAACTAGAGAACACACATTCACTGAGGGCTTTGTGATGTCAGTCTGTGACGGATGTAAAAATACAAGTCTCTGCTCTTGGAAAATATTCATCTAGTTAAGAAAAACTAAAACAGCTATACTGATGTCATCTTTATGTGACATATGAGATGTTTAACATACACATGCATATATGTATGTGTGTACATGGTCTTCTAATTATATACGCATGTGATATGTAGGCATTTTGTCAATCAGCATGCATATGCAGTGCAAAGAAAGGTGGCCATGAATTTAAATGGGGATTAATTTAGAACTTCTCACACACTGATGGGATTTTAGAAATCCAGTCATATACTGAGTGGGAGTTCTTTCCTTCCCTGCCACCTTCAAGGCTTTGTGGATAACCTGAAGCTCTCCCAGCTCCCTGAGGACACAGCCCCTTGCCACCCATTAGCTCATATGTTCCCATCAAGTGACTGGGGACATAATTTTAAGTAGGGCAAATATGTTTCCATTGTCCACATGCAAAACCTGTTCATACAGAACCATGCAAAACCACATATCAGGACAGACTGGCCCATAGATTTTAATTTTTCAACCTTTGGTTTTATCAGGCACACACTGCAGGTAGGTAGCAGTAGTCATGGGAGACCTACAGTCAGAGCTTGGTTCAATCATGAGCTTAACCAAGCCAAGCCACAGACCACAGAATCATGCAAGGTATTAGTACAGGCCTACGTGGTCTTCTCCCTTTGAAGGTAACTATGGTTTTAAGACCCACTTCCGAGTCAGACACACAAAGCTCTACCTTTATCGCCATCCTGCTCATTGGAGATTTTCTTCAGGTCAATGAAGTGGGTTGCCAGAGTTACGTCATTCATGCTGCCTTCATCCCACACCTGAATTTTCACCCTCCGGCACAAGGGGGGGAACATTTCCTTGAAGACCACCTGCTCGTGCCACACAGGATCAGCACAATTCTTTTGCACAGAGGTTCGCCCCTGAAAGTACAGGAGCCAGGATGTGAGCCATGGGGATACGTGGCTAAAGAAAACACTTCAAAGCACCTAATGCAAAGGGAATTAATCAAAGATTCTGGGCTTGCTCCCTGATGCCTGTGAAATCAGCTACACTCACTCTGTTAACACTGCTGCTGGCCTAGATGGTAATGCAGGGCACTGGGCAAAGGTGAATCGTTGTCCTTGGGGGTTTCTACTCAACAGGTAAGTGTTGAGTGACTCCCTCTGTTATACATAGGAGCTGTGTCATGTGTCTCCAGGGAAGCAGCAGACATAGTGAGACCCCGAGGTCATGCCCTCGTAAAGACCAGGGTGAACGTCATGTCACGTATGACCTTGAGTGAATCAAAGCTTCAGCCTGGGCCTCAGTTTCCTTGTCATAAAACAGAATGACATTCAATGTGCCCTCCAAGTTGAACGCAACTTAGACTCACTCCAGCTTTTATTCCTGCTGATCAGAAGGGACAGGGACATGTTTTGAAAGCACATGTTGTTCAAAGTTTCAAAGTCCAGTAGGGCATACTGCAGCTTTGACCACAAACCTAGGCCTCGTATCTCCCAGTGGCCCTTGAGAAAAGAACAGAGGTGTCTAGGGTTATGTAGGAGGATGGTTGCCTGGGAAATTGAGAAATAGGTTAGGAGAGAGTGGCAACTCTACAGTGCCTGTCTTATTCTTGTTTAGAGAAGTAGCCAGCTATGAGGAAAGATGTTTTTCTACCTGATCCTAAGTTGTAACACACCTAACCATGGTTCTTTTCCACAATCCCCAATGAGGCATGAGTGGGTAGCTGATGTCTGCACCTCTGATACCTAACACCTACCCTTCTTGTGACAAAGTTTTCTCTGAGGCACTTTTTACTTAATTTCATTTGGTTAAAAATGTTCTGAATCCAAGCAAAACATAACTGCCACTATTGGTGACAAAGTCTCCTCACCGTCTGCCCAGCAAAGGACACTTCCACAAAGGGGTCCACAAGGTCCTTACTGTCACCCACAAATGCTTTGGTGACATTTGCCATAATGCTGGAGTTCATTTTGGGTAACCCTTCTGCTCGGTAAAGTCTCACATAGAACCTGGCCCAAGGTCTCTCTGATGGAAATCCTTGAGGGATCAAAAGGTTCCTAAAGGGAGACAAGAAAATTTTTAAAGTGAAAAGGTCTGCCAGTCAAGAGGAAGGAGAGGGTCGGGATTTAGCTCAGTGGTAGAGCACTTGCCTAGCAAGCTCAAGGCCCTGGGTTTGGTCCCCAGCTCTGGGGCGGTGGGGAGGGAGAAAGAGGAAGGAGAAAGGGCATATACAGGCTGAAGGCAGAAAGGAAGAAAAATTGGATTTAGAAAATCACTGGGATTCATCACTAAACCAAGTTTCCTTTCTAGAATTTAAAACCTTTTTTTTGTGTGTGTGTCATAAACCAGTAGTTGAAAGTAAGATTCTTTCAAAGAAAAAAAAAACCCAGCTACATGTGGATGAATTATATAATCTCAAGAATGGCTTATCTCCATAATGCATACACTTAAGGATCAGAGAGCATAGAAGATGTGGTAGAAAGACTATAAGAACTGGAGGACTGGACACATGCTGCAGAATTGTCTTTTCTTTAAACAACAATAAAAAGACAGGAAGTATGAGGTGCATAGGAAAGAGGAGTTTGATCTGGGAACGGTAGAATGGAGGAGTGTGGGCGAATGTGAACAAGGTACATTATATAAAATTCTCCAAGAAAATAATAATAATAATAATAATAATAATAATAATAATAATAATAATAATAATAGAATGGTTTACCTAAAATAAACTGTTACAGGGAAACAGTGTTCTTGCCTGAAAATCCAAGCTTCCAAAAGAGCCATGGCTCTGAGAAGATGCATTCAGGCATCTGACAGAGCTGAGTCTCTGATAGACAGGCCATGAGTGGGCAGCACTCACACATCCATTCAGAAAAGAGTGGAAAGGGGAAAGAGGCATAAAGAAGGGCAGAGAATTTCTCTTTTATGGCTCTGGTTGGCTCTATCTCACTTCTCTATTTGCTCCTCAGCATCGGAGGTTTTGGGGTTGGTCTTTAAGATGTCGCCTTTCCCGGTCACGCTGATGTCACACTTCAGGTAGCCCTTGGTGCCAGTCCTGATGTCACCGGGGTCTGTAAGCAGTGCCCACTTGTCACAGAACTGATGACCTATGAACACATCTTGTAAGTAGTATCCTTTGCAGATGGACAGTGGCTCCCTGATCTCCTCCCACACCCACAGGGTATGGTCTCTCTCTGATGCTTACAATAGTAGCCATTTGTGGATATCCCTAGTCCTCAGGTTATCCCACTCTCCTCCTTCCCCTCATCTTTTCTCCCACCCTCTGATATTTCCTCCAACAGATCACAGGCATTTGGGAGACTTTCAGTCTAGTGAATCACATAGGAAAATCCCTGCTTTGCAAAGCAGAGTGTCAACCAAAGAAGGGTAAGAAGCAAGATGGATGGGTGGAGCTTGCTTACCAGGTTGGTTGTACACCGTCCCCACATCCACTCTGAAAGAGCCAATCAGGATGCTTCCTATCAGCTTGTGATGTAAGACCTACAGAGGATACAGCACCAACCTGCAACATTTGTCTTTGCAGATACATCGGTGAAATGGATTCATGGTTCGCCTAAGAGATCTCTAGGACTTGATCCTTGTCTGGGTTTGACTATGCTTGTCTGAAGCATAGTCTCACACACACACACACAAACACACACATGCTCATCAATGACAGGGTCCAGAGTGGCCTCCATGAGTGTCTCACCTGTGCCTCCTTCTCGAGCAACCTTTCCCTTCATCGGGTGAAGGACGCCTGACACTCTCACTACCCAAGAGATTTCTTTAATCAAATAGACCCTGGAAAGTTACTCCTTAACGTCCACCTCTTCCTCCTCGAACTTGACCTATCCTTCACTGTTGGAGCAAAAGTCACCTTCTCCAAGTATCTATCCGCGATCTCCAGAGCTGCCACTGGTGTTTCTTTCCTCAGCCTCCAAAACATCTTTCACAGCTTTCTTTAGAACTAGTATGTGTTGCTGGGAGCTGTGTTAGCACTGCACCATAGAGTGAGTTCCATACAATATAGCATTTGCTCTGATTAGAAGGGAGCAGAGTGCCTATCTCGGTTACAGCAGCGTGCTAAAAGGCTGCTATCACCCTACCACCATGAGGAAGTCCTGAAGGAAAGTGACACAGTTGGTGCCATGCATAGAAGTCACAGTGTGTGGGAGGCTTATGGAAAACTGGAATAGTTTAATCTTTAATCCAGAAAAGGGGGGGCTGTCGGAAAGAAGGCTGTGACTGAAGTGCCTTCAAGTCTTAGAATGCTGCAGCCAGAAAGGGGGTCAGGCTTCTTGCCTGGTTCTTAGGTAACACAGGCTAAGATTTCAGCTCCGTTAAGGATGCTATTTCTTATACTAGTCAGAATCTCTCAGCAATGAAGGGGCCATTCTCCAGAAGTAGTGGCATCTCTGTCACTGGAACCCAAGGGCCCCAAGAACTTCATGGCATCATGGAGGTGCCTCAGAGATTCCTACTAACATAAATCCCTGATTTCCTCGATCGAGGGCAGTGTCTCTTTGTATTTCACCTACCAGGTACCTCATTCATGACAGATACTCAATGAATGTTTGATGAGTTAATGGATGGTTTAAAGAAGGATGAATGGTAGAGTCTAGAAGCTTCTGAATAGCTTATCCTATTTCTCTTCCTACTCCTCCCTCTCCCTCTCCCTCTCCCTCTCCCTCTCCCTCTGTGGCTGTGATTTTCCAGTGTCAGAGAACAGAGGGGAAACAAGGGCAGCTTGGCTTCAGCAGAGGAGCTATTTAGGACCACACACAAAAAGCTGCCTCTGTTACCAGCCTTGTTTTCCATGACTAACATGACTCCCCAAGGCCTGTCTCAAGTTCCTTTCACAAGGTAAAGGTCCCTGTGAAAGATGGAAAAAAACTCTCAAACAAAACCACACAGGGGCCTATAGGCGGTGCCAGCCCTAGATGGCATTACTAGATGCACCTGACTATATCCCTGTTATTTTAGCTAAACTGGGGCCATGCTGTCTAAAGAGCATCTAATTGCAGTCACCCCCACACCATGCCTTTTTAATAGTCTTAATTTCTTATTTGAGAATTTCACACAAATACACAATATATTTTTATCACACCCACACTTGTTCTTCCCCCTCCCAACTCTTCCTGGGACCCTCTAACATGTATGCCTTCCAAATTCATGTGCCCACCTCCTTTTTAGAACCCTTTGAGTCCAGTGAATGCTGCCTATATGTGCTTGGGTTTGGGGCTCTTGAACCCAACCTAGCAGGTCCCCTAAGATTCCAGAAACCTGTGGTAGGGACGAGCCCTCACGAGTCCTTCTCCCATTCACACTGGAATTTTGGCTGGCTTGCTCTTACATGCATAACAGTCTCGTGACTCTGAGTAGTCAAACATTTTCTGATTTGAGGACTGCTCTGAGAGAATTTATGCCTAGTAATATAAACCTGGTCAAAATCCCCATGGACAGGGAAGTAACACGCCCTAGAAGGGAACCCACTACTGTTATTTTGCTAAATGGCCATGCTATCAAACAGCCTTCTAAATACCTACATTTGTACATATACATCTGTGCTGCTCTCTGCCCTGGTCAGATTCTGTGGTAGTTAATACAAGGACTCATAACTGTCTAAGTGCTGAGAATACATGACTATGACTGAACTATTTAACTATTGAATGCTGAATTCATTCATTCACACTGACTTTTAGGTTATGAACTAGCAGGAAAGTTGTATTAAACATAAGAGGGAGGGGTTTCCTTTAAAATCTTGAGTCTCCCTAGGAGTCATTTAAGAATAGCAAAACAGTGTCTTCTCCCAAAGAAGGAATGAAACACGAAAACGAGCTTTCATCCTATGTCTAAGAGTCCAGGTATCCTGCATACAGTCATGACTCTTGCCTATGATGTGACGTCTATGGTTACGAGCTTAGCTTCTCCAGAGCCAGTGTCATTGGGTGGCTGCAGGAGTGCCAGAGATGGCACAGAGTCCTGAAAGCCGCCCCAGCTCTCAAAGTATCTTCCGCATCCTTGTCATCACACCTGAAACTCAGGTGCTAAGAAGGTTTGGGTCTTGGTGGTGTTTCATTCCTCAAGAGCCACATTCTTCTAATGCTCTTGGGAAGGACGGTGTCATGATACCATTGGGACCCAGGCCTTGAGACAGGACCTTATCGACATTCAGCTGAGGTTAAAGGTCATATCAGATATGTATTTATCTAGTGTGCGATAGAGTGGTAAAAACAGGACAGGGAGGGGGATTTCTAAGATGAAGAGTCAGCCTTGAGATTCTCATCTGAGTTGCTGCGACTGTTGAGGGACCATTCCCTTACTCTCTGTGCACTTTTTACCAACATAAAATAGCAAGTAGTAATCCTGGTCTTTGAGAAGTCTTTAGAGAAAAGCACTTAATCACTCTTAACCCCCGCAACTTGACAGCCCCAGGCATAACCAGCCTCATACCCCTCTTCATGGACAAAGTGGCTGTTTTCTGAGACTAAAGTAGATGTCACCACCTGCCACCCACTGTTCCCTGACCCTCGGCTGAATACTGTGCAGTTGGCCATGGTACCAACTGGCCACTTCTGCTCTCACTTGGGACAATATGACTTCAACATCTTTACTTTCCATTCCTGCCACTCATGACCTAGGTGCATGACAATGTCCCGGCAAGCCCAGGGCTCTCACTATATATACTCTTCAGTCTGGATCTGTGGATAAACTTCCCCTTCCCCTGGACGGCCTCCCTGGATGGGCTGAGAAAGATCTGTCTAGCAGATCCAATTCCCCCTTGGAAATGTCCTGAGGTTCACACTCAGAGGCAATTTTTAAGAATGCTGAAATGCTCCAAATTATTTTCTCTGCCTACTGGATATTATCAATAACAAGACTGACATATGCGAACTGTCCCCAGTTTCTATTCTTGATCCTCTATTTGTCACTTCCTAGAAGAAAAGATGGTTGTGATTAATTAGGGTAGATATTATCCCAAGAGAAAAGCATAACATTAACTTGATTTTAAAAAAAAATAACTGAAAAATGGCAGCCAATTAAGATATCATCTGCAGCATATGTTTCATTATTCCCACATCCACTTAGCAAAAGTTTACTGTAGTTTATCTCTTGCTTCCAAAAAGCACAGATTCCCTTGAGATGGCTCTGCCTCCTAAAATCATCCATATTGGAGATTTTCAGCTTTAGCCTGATGGTGCCATGGTCACCAACCATACATATGCCCTAAACCCAGGCATCCCTAACCATGCTGAGCTGTCCCCAGTGTCTAGAGTCTCTCCTCCTCTCCCCGAGTACCATCACCTGCCATGCTGTACTTACTGAGATTTTGATGATCTTGTCAAAAAGATGCACTTGGGGTCCGATGAAATCAAAGACAAAGTACTGTAAAACATGAAGTTCACCTTGGTCATCAACCCCAGCATCTAAGAACCTTGCTCCTGGAATGAGTTAGACCCCTTAAGTTGTTTTCAGTTGATTTGTATTACTTTATATATTATATTTAAAATGCCAACAACTACATTTTTGCATAGAATAAGTATAAATATTCCTCTAAAATAGGTATAAGTAGTATTTCTGGATCAGGAATTATGTGCATGTAAAATTTTAATAGTATTAAGTTTTTTCTTCTGAGGGACTAATAAGTTGTATTAGTTATTTTTCTGTTGTTATGATAAAATGCCAGGACCAAGGCAACTTATAGAAAATCAAGTTTGTTTTGGCTTATAGTTTGAGGGGGAACAAGAGTCTGTCATTGTGGAGAGGCTTGGCTCTGGAGCAAAAAGCTGAGAGATCCTATGTCAACAACAATACAAAGCAGAAGGAACAAGTCGGAAGTGCACTGGGCTTTTTATCTCAAAGCCCACCTCCTGTGACATATTTCCTTTCTGCAAGGATGCACTCCATAAACCTTTGCCATACAATGACATTGAGTGACAACCAATGGTTCATATATCCAAGCCTATGAGGGACATTCTCATGCAAACTACTGCAGAAGGCATTTTACATTCTGGCTTTTGCTGTATCTTTTTAACCCTTCATGATGTTAGTTCTTTCTTTCTTTCTTCTTTTCTTTTCTTTTCTTTTTTTGTCTTGTAATAGGTAAAAGGGTATATTGGAATAGTTTTTGAGCAAACTCATTTCAATATTTCTCAGGATTCTTTCTGTTTCAAACATTCTTGAAAAATTACCAAGACTAGCCATGGAAGGAACAAAAATAAAAATGAATGATAGAAATTTTTAATATTGGAAAAGATATTAAATTTCAGAGTTAAAGAATTACCTTGGGGCTGGCAATATGTCTCTATGGGAAAAGGGACTTCTTCAGAATCTACATGATGGAAGGAGAGAACTGATCCTTGCAAGCTGTCCTCTAACTTCCATATGTGCACCATGGTACATGTGCTCAAGTGTCCACATGCTCACAGAGAGATAAATAACTAAAATATAAGAATTGTGTAGATGGATGAGCTTAAAAGATGATGACCAGCTTCATAATTTTAGTTATTTCTGGCTCTAGAGCCATGCTTTGGGTCTCCTGAAGAAGGGACTAGGTATGTAGAACAAGTTTCACAGAGGTTGAGTCAGGTGCCTCTCAAGTGAGGTTGTAGCATAGGATGGGGAGCTGTGTGGAGGAAGAACAGCGGGGTGGGCGAGGAAGGACTGCGACACTTGTACCCTGGGTTCTTTCCTTTGCTTTGTGCTATAGATATAAGCGAATTATAGATTGTGTATGGACATACCAGTGGGAAGAACAAAAAACTGACATTTCCCCCCTAGAGTAAAATAGAAAAACAAGAATAAACTGTCATGTGCTATGCTAGGAGGTCTTCAAAATGGTGGTGGTCCCCCAGGCTGAGGTATGGCCCTATAGTAGTCATAACATATGGGTTTGATCCCCAGTGCCATGATAAATGAATAAATTTAAAGGTGATAACAATTTCATTTTAGTCAGAAAACAGGCATGACCTTTAAAGAATTTTTCATATGTAATACACACACACACACACACACACTTTTACACATTTTAGTATGTTTTTAATGTTTAAAACTAAAACTTTACATGGAAATTTCACTTGGTGAAATTCTTCACTCTAATAAGGATGACTATATGGTCCTTTGGGCTGGTGATGTTCCAATGTTTGCTGCCTTCAGCTGACTTAAATTGTTGCACTCTCCAATTTCTCATAGACTCCTGGGGCTGCACCCATTTTTCTAGCCAGCAAACATTCAACAAACCCTACTTCCTCCTCCAACACCTGATGGCCTCTGCCTTGAATGTGAAAGGCTGTGGCCTGGGCTTGCCTCCTGTTCTTTATCTTGGTTTCCTGCTTGCTATGGTTGGGCTCAACTTGACGTCATTTACAACCAAAACTGCAGATATAGGTATAACATTTAACAAGTAAATGGGGCCTTGCAGTTTTAGTGAATTTTCCACACACACTCTTTTATATCACATCTGTGCCAGAAGGATGGAGGGGGATGTGGAACATCTGGAAAGCTCAGGGGACAACCCTGACACAGAAGAAAGAATTAACGGCTCAAACGTGATTCAGGGGATTTCAGTTAATGTCTTTATCCATGCTGTCCCTGTCGTCCTTGTAGATTACTGTTAGTGGAGCTATGAAGACTCTACAGCATTGTTTTAAGCAATTCAGGTTGTCATGAAGTTGGTAATATTCAAATTTAAATGCCTATGCCCCATTCCTCATAAGTTAGGCCACATAAGTATATTGTGAGTACAAGCCAAAGGTTAAAAGTTTTAGTATCTATGGATGAGAGACTACACAGTTAGTATATTATGGCACAGGAGAGTGATGGAAAGTTCTCCAACCATGAAGCAGAAATGAGCTTGGCCTGGGTGACCAGCTGGGCCCTATCCTAGAAACCATTGTCTTATAAAAGGAACAAGACCCAGGACAACTGAGTCGTGCTAGTGGGCATTATTCATATTCCTGTGTATGCTTGGGCTCTCTCCGGAAGATTTCTAGTATCTTGAGAACGGATCCTTCCAAGGGTGAAATCTAGAATATCAGGGTCTGAACATTAAAGGGAAGTGAGATTTTCTACTATATATTATTTTACACTCTGCCATATTTTTTTACCAAATAATATTTTATTTACAAAATAAAAATTTATTTATTTAAAGACTATTTAGAAACTCTCCTCTTTGGAGTCCTTTTAAATTTCCTATGGATCCTAGAAAAACATAACTGTTTTGCTTTCCAATCAATTATGCTTATTTCAAATTCAGTGATTACAATTTCAGTGTTGTTCCTGTGGAAAAGAATGTCTACTGTCTCTCTCACCAGCATCCAAGGTTCACTGAATGCAACCCCAGTGCTTCTTAAGAATGGCCATGAACTTTTGAGAGATAAGGAAGTGGCCTCTTTTCCTCTCCTATCTACTGTCTTGTTATCAATGCCTTGGGACTGTGTGGAAAGAGTGAACGTAGATGGGAACAGCCCGAGGGGCTCCAACTCTTCTCACCAGTGAAGAGGTTGTGGGCCCAGAGGATGCTCTGCGACTTACCTCATTATAAAACGGGCTGTTGGTCCCTTCCTTCACTGTGCTTTGCTTCTTCTCATCCCCAATCTCAATGGTCACAACTGGGTCGATGTTCTCGCCCACCAGCTGTCGGGCCTCGGTGATGGTGATGGTGATCTACAATACAAAACAGTGCTCACCACTCGCTCACTATTGACTTCAGTCTCCTGACTGGGGGATGCTGGGTAGGAGGAACCCATCACTTACCTGATAGTTTTGAGATTTGACCTCCCCATCATGGATCTTAGTCAGCAACTTTGCTCTATTAAAGTTAAATATATTGATATATAAATTGATAACATTGTGTGCAAGTATAAAATAAAAATAATGTAATAGCAATAATAATGTAACGGTAAATGAGATATACACACACACACACACACACACACACACACACACACACACACATATATATATATATATTGTAATATAGCTCAAGAAAGATCAAACTTCAGACATATAAACCATGGTAACATTTTCCCAGGAGTTTCTAAGGACTTCCTTTACATGCTATCACAGATTCTCTCTACATCTCTGGGGAAATAAATATAAGTACACAAGTGACTTAAGATTTCTATGACTCAGTTCCCTATCCTAATAACAAGGCTAATAGTACCATTTATACCACAAGGCAATTGCTAGACTTAAATAATACAGTGCACACAGGCATTTAACCTAGTGTCTAGCAAGAATAAGCACTAGCACTTTTTATATGTAAGGTTCTCCGTGCTTTTTCTATCTCGATCTTATAGAAATGATGACTCCTCAGGAGGGCCAAGACGAAGATGGATTGAAAGAAGGATCTGCCCTTTGCTGGGCTTGTTTTAGACCCAGGAACACTTCATCTTTTCTAAAAGATGTAATTTTGAGTGTTGTGATTGCTTTTGAATGGACTGATAGAGAAGAAAATTGGAAGACATGGTCAGAAGGCCATCTCATCGAGTTTCACAGTCACAGGGAATTCGTTTATCTGGACTGTCTCGGGTAATTGAAAACAGACAGGAAACACCTGGGAACTTAGATATTGGATAATCATGGGCAGAGGAGAAGGATGCTTGTTACCACAGGAGCAGCAATGGGTGGGAGACGAACTGAGATGAGTTAGATTGAACGATGTTCTTTTGGCTTCTAACAGTGACATTGTATACCTGCCTCCATCCCGTGTCTACAGACTGCAATTCAGCCCAGTAGAAACTACTGTAAGCTGCAAGAAAAAAAATCTCAAGGCTTTTGAATCAAACTGATCTGAGGTAGAAGATTTATTCTCCTCAATTTTAGACTTTAGCTACCACTAAGCCCTAGTTAAAAATCACTAAGCTGCCAAATGACAATTGGACAACCATCTGGGATCACTAGAACCATCTAACTGACACACAGACTCAAGGACAATAATAACAGTTTTTATATTAAGCCACTGATTTGGGTGGCTTAGGTTTGTTCTGTTTTCACAATCCCAGCCAATCATGAAATAGCATGTGGAAGCCAGCTTCTCCTGAACCTTCTCTGGTCGTTTAGGAAACACCTTCTCTTGTGGGAGAAACAGGAAACTAAGGTAAGTAGGATCATGACGAATTAAAGAGCAGGCTAAGGGACAGCTCCCAAGCCTGTCTTCCTGACTTGTGCTCATTTCTGAGCTCCTAGCAGCACAACTAGGCCTGAAGCTAGTGGGACCAGGATTCTGTCAAAGGTTGGCCAGTATCTGGAGGCTGTCACTCAGAGATACATTGAATAGACACAGAACTCTCTTCCCTTTTTAGATTTGGCTCCTGGTGGACAGACAAAAAAGGTCTTCTCTCCATTTCTCTCAGAGCCTGGCATACCCAGGGCACAAAGTGAGTGTGCTACCTATGCAAAACCCATACCTTCTCTTGGAAGGAGCTGAGGGGCCAGGTGTGATAGAAGTGTCATCATAAGTCAAGTCTTCTGGTCCTTCCTGGTGAGAAGGCCCTTCCTGTGGTACTTCAGACTCACTACCATCTAAAGAAACAAATGAAGAAGAGAATTTTGTTAAATTAATATAAGACGGTAGGCAAACCTCCACTTTGTGCCCACCTGGATGGAAGGCACCATAGCCCCTGCTCCTATTGAATTTGATGTGACAGAAAAGTCAGGCAGACAAGTGCATAATGTAATGAGTGTGTGTATCCATTCCTTTATAAGAAGGGATAGAAGGATCAAAAAAGCAGATGTACAAACTAAAGAAGACCTTGACAAAAACAGTCTCTCAAAATAAATGAAACAGTCGGGAAACTGGTAGTCACTCTTGAATGTGCTAGCCAGCTTCTAATGGCAAAATCTCATGCTGTAAAAAGACAGGGAGTCATTCCTGGACACACCCACCCCCCAAGTGGTGCCTCATAGAGTGACAGCAGAGCAGGGCGGGGAGGGGCCACTGCAGATACAGGGTTCTGAGACAAGGAGATTATGCTGGGTTATCACTTGGACTTTCAGTGCAATCATACATATCCTCACAAGAAGGGACAGAGGGAGATTTTAAACAGGACCGAAGACAGCTGTGAGACTAGGGGCAAAGATTAGACTGACCTCTATCTATTACAAAGCAAGGAACAGCATAGCCCCATCCCACCTTGTTATGGTTTAGATCTTAAATGTCTCCAAGGCCACATGCGAAGGTCTGGTGGTCAAATCATGCCATACCTAGGAGGTGGGAGACCTGTAAGATGTGAGGCCTAGCAGAAGGGAGTTAAATCACATGTCTATGCAGTAGAGGTTGGGATCCAGGCTTGCCCTGCTGTTGCTCTCCCATGAACTCCTGTAATGTCTGGCTATTCTACTGCCCAAGAACAACATAACCAAGAAGTCATGAACTGAAACCCATGAACTAAAATGCATCTTTCCTTTTTATCAGATGATTACCTCAGGAATTTTGTCATAGTGATGGAATGCTGAATAATGCAGAAGTTGGAAGGGGGAAGAAAGGTTCTTCAGGTTTTTGACCCACAGATGCTGACCCACGTATCAGGCATTTGAGTGTCATAACCATGGAAGAATATATGCATTAAGCTATCAAATTACCTACTGTAGGGAGGACAGGTCAGTAGGAAGCCCTAAGGAAACAAATCTATAGGAACTTAGCAAAGCCAAGTGAGTGGATTGTAGTCATATCCTTAGATCCTCCCATCCTAACCTAGATGCTGATGTCATTCATGGGAACATTGCCCAATGACCAAAGTTTGGCACACATATGCATGTTACTTACCTTGTCTTGGAATGATGTTTTCCTTATCTATAGTTAAGGCAGGGTTGATGCCTAATATATCATAAAGTCATTAGGAAGATAAACACAACAGTGTCCCAGCTCTCTCTCTGCGCCTGTCACAGCCTAAGGAGGCTTACGTGAGTCATAAAGAATTTCCTGATTTTTTTCCTTCTATAAAATGATGATTGAATAAGGAAAGGGTCTTCAAAACTTTTTAAAGCAACCAGGTTCTTTTTATAGATGTCTGTCTGTCTGTCTGTCTCTGTGTGTGTGTGTGTGTATGTGCTTGTGTGTAAATGTTTGCATGTGTGCATATGTTCGAATGTGTGCACACATGTATGTATATGTGTGTATGTGTATAAGAATGTATGTATGTATGTGTATTTTTAAAAATCTTGTCATCTAGGAATTTCTCCTCATGAATCAAACTAGAGATTGGGAAGGAAAAAGTCCCAATATGGCACACTATAGGCCAAAAGCTCATTTGTTCAAGCTTCCCTGGTATCATTGTGTACGATGGAGATGGAACTTTCCCCAGGGCATCCTAATAGCTGTTCCCAGGGCTTTTGAGACTCAACTAGAAGTACATCAACTGAATTATTTCTAATGTCCTCCTCAGCTTTGACATGTTTGGGTTTTGGTTTTAACCAGACAACTCTGACACACACACACACACACACACACACACACACACACACACACACACACACACACACACACACACACACACACACACACACACACACCTTGAACATGAAGACATATGGGCTCAAGCAGCCCACTCCTTAGGAGCTGGTGTCCCCAGCCCTGGTCTTATTAGATTCTCTATCACAACAGAGAGGAAAGCTGGATGAAGAAGAACCTCATTTACTGCAATCTCAGTGAGAAAACTCAGGGCAAAGCCAGACAAAAGGGTCAGCAGAGGAAACACTAGTGCCTGGCTGAGTGCCTAGTAGCCTTGCAGCAACAAGATAAAATAAACGCGTGTTCTCTGCTGATGACTGAGATGTGTGTGTGCAGAGCTCCTGGCATAGATGCAGATATGCAGTAAGCATTCTTAGGGTCCTCAAAAAGCTAAACAATGAGCGAGGGTAGATACAGGAGAGGCATCTAACAGACCATGGACCCCTTCCTCCAGGTCTGAAGTTAGATAGGGGCCTCTCAAGGTAGCAAAGTCACCAGCTGCAGCTTCTTTATGGCTGACACGCCTTTGTCCACTGATTTATGATGCTCTCTCACTCACCATTCGCACAGGGTGATTTTCACAAAGCAAAAGTGAATGATAGCACATGACCTCTCTTAAAGTATCCCAGTGGCTGCCCACCCTATTTAGAAAACATCTTAAGTCCATACGTGACTCAGTGTGGATGTCCTGTTTCACCTGGCTTCCACCTGCTCCTCCTGACCACCTGGCCTCTGCCACTCTTCTCTGTTCTCTGCCAAAGCAGGCCTTGCTCAGTTCCTTCTGACCTAATTCTGACTAGCCTGGGATTTCATTCACAACACACCACACACAGACACACACAGACAACACAGACACACACAGACAACACAGACACACACATGTACGCGTGTGTGCGTGCACACACACAACCCTGAACTCCCATCCCTGTTGCTTGTTCCTTTGTGGCCCCCTTCCCACTTTGAAAGTCTTGCTTTGACCCTGACTTTCAAGAGAGCCCTCTCTGTATGCACTGACAATCTTTGTGCCAATGAGCCAGGAATCTAGATTCCAGAACAGGCTCCCACTCAGCCCAGTGTCTAGCCTTCCTTGTATTTTCTTCACTTGCAATGCATTTGCGTGGGAGGGTCCTGAGTGCACGCATATCATGACTGATGGAATGACTCGAGGAGCTTTAGGACGGTGTGGGTCCAGGGAGACCACAGAAGTTCATGCAGTTACCTGGTCTCAAAGTATCTACTCTGTTACTATCCCATCAGCCGAAATGAGAGAAAAGGCACACAGAGAGAAAGGGCAGGGGGAAGGAGAGGAGAAAGGGAGGGGAAGGGGAAAAGAGAGGGGAGTCAGGTTGAGTCAGCCTTCCTAAGAAGAGTAACTTGATTCTTCCAGCAGGGAGAAACAGGAGTTGGACCTCAAGCTCCATCGAACCCTCTTTAAACTTCCCGCGGAAGTTCCATTGTACAGATCCGACCTAAGAGCAGAGGCTTAAGGATCTGGGTCATACATCCTGAGGCAAAGCATAAGTTAAGAAATGTGGGAGCTGATCTGGAGGGCAGAGGAGCTCTGCCCAAGGTTGTCTTCCCTCCATATTGGCCCTACATTGAATACTAGACTTAGCCTAGGGCCAGACACTTGATATGTTTTCCATTAACATCATTGAATATGCGAATGAATGAATGGCCACAGGGGTTACCACTTACTGAGCAACTGATGAATGGATGTGTTAGACTCTAATAGTTAGAGTAACAATAATTTTGGCATAATCCCAATTCCTCAGAATACATATGAAATTGACTTTAAGAGTTCAAATATCATACACGCAGACACACGCACACACACCAAAGTCCTAGCTTCCTAAGCTAAACCAAGAAGGAAGGAATCATTGGATTCTGCTCTGACACCCATGTTTGTCCCTTCACTAAAGGGCCAACTCCTCCCAACTTGATGGATACCATTTACTTTCTAGGATGGGCTAATGGACCTCTGCCATGTTTGTTTTGTGGGCTGAAGACTCTTAACAAGAAGTAGCCACAGAGCTGGCTCCCCTGGCATGCCTCAAATAGACTTCTCTTATCTCCTGGTCAGTGAGGGAGGAGCCATTTGAGGTAAGCCTCACCCATTAGAGTCTCTGTTCTGAAATACAGCTAATAGAATCTCGGGGTCATACATGATGCAAGACAAGTAACAAGTAGCAAAAGCTTATTAAATATGTCATATGTGTTGATTATTTCATAAGACCCTGTAAGGAAGGGAGCATCTCTTAGTCAACCTGGTGGCCTCAGGACCTAATTTCAAGGACCACAAAAAGATCCAGGGCCTTTAAATAGTATCATCCATATTATTGATTTGATTGAATAAACAAATATTCCTATTAAGGACTCATGTGTGGGGAGGGAAGCAAGTTGTGCGTGTGCATTTAGAGGTCAGAGGTCAACTTTAAGTGTCTTCCTCAGTCATCCTTCATGTTGACCTTTGAGCCTGACCTAGACCTTACTGACTGAGCAAGACTGGCTAGCCAGCCCACCTCAGGGATATGTCTGTGTCTGCCTCCCTAGAACTAAAATTGCACACCACCATACGGTGAGTTCTTAGGAGCAAACTCAGGTCCTCAGTGCTTGTATAGCGAGCAGTTTACTGATTGAGCCACCACTCTATTAAGGCCATATAGCTTTTCTTATTAAGTTTTAAGTCTTGTAGCCACTAAAAATGTACTATACCCACTCTCCAACTGTGGTGGTTTGAACATGCTTGGCCCAGGGAGTGGCACTCTTTGGAGGTGTGGCCTTGTTGGAGTAGATGTGGCCTTTTTGGAGGAAGTGTGTGGCCATGAGCATGAGCTTTAAGACCTTCATCCAAGCTGCCTGGAAGACAGTCTTCTGTTTGCCTTCAGAAAAAAAAATGTTGAATTCTGAGCTCCTCCTACACCCAGACTGCCATGCTACCACCTTGATAATAATGGACTGAACACCTGAACCTGTAAGCCAGGCCCAATTAAAGGTCGTCCTTTATAAGAGTTGCCTTAGTCATGGTGTCTGTTCATAGCAGTAAAACAGTAAGACACCATCCCAGGGTAATTAGTCATTACCGCCAGCATTTCAGTATAAATGAGTGTCTGTTGTTTTCTAAGACTGAGTTTTATGCAGAGCAAGAAGAGTAGCTTTAGGTGGGGCTTATGGATATAGGAAAGCTGTGGTGGATGACAATGAAGATGGTGAAGATGAATTATTGCCATTGCACTGTTTGGGTCTAAGAATGGCAGCCTTTAATTGGATATTATCAAAGCCACTAGGAAGAAGTCTCCAGGAAGCCATCCAAGACCTGTCCACTTGGAAACCACAGGTGCAATTTGATTTTATCAATGCCAAGTGAGGCTTTTATCAACCCATTGTGAGGCTTGGTCCTCACTTGGTGGAAGGAATAATCTGTTCAAAGTACAGAAAGTCAGGCAGCCTGGACTGACCTCTCAACGCAGCTGCTTCTCAGGGCAAGCTGACCAATGGGCATTCTATGCAGACAGACAGAGCCTTCTACAGAAGGATCTTCTTCCACTTGGTTTAGGCACTACTATTGACATCTTGAAATCCCTCATAATTTCTTAACAATGGCTTTACATTTTCACCCACACACCCCTGCCTTACAAATTCTGCAGCCAGCCTTTGTCATGCATAATTTTCATTCTCTCTGTAACCTTGTTTGAAAAGCTAAATCGTACAAATATAGAATCAGACAAATAGGGAAAGCCCCTCCCATCTTACTTTGAGAATCCTTTTACTTTGAAAAATGCCCTTGATCCTCCCCAGAGTGATGTGAGGTCAGTTTGGCTACCCATGCCATGCCCATTTGACAGTGGGAGACTTGAAAATCGTGAGTCACTTATCTGACAAATACAAAGGCAAAAACAGAGCTTGAACCCATCACCACTTCCTTATGGCGACCATTGCATGGCACTGAGCAGGGGTCTACCATACTCCTATTTGCCAATGAAGTTAGGATGATTTCCCTGAGGTTTGCATCAGCATTCAGGAGAAACAGGGAGTCAGGCAGATTACTGCCCCCCCATCCCATAGACATCCACATTCTCAGACCAGGGAGTCCCAAAGGTGAGGACCTTTGGCCTGGGTAGTGGGTCATGCCCCATCCTCACATCTCACCTTGTGCACGCTTGTTGGTGAGGACCAATCCCTTCTCTGTTTTATCTTTCTTCTTCTTTTTCAGCTTCAGGCCAAACATTCCCTTTCTGAAAAGAAAAAATAATCTCATCAATACCATCATGGAAATGAGTCGTTGTCCCTACTGGGAGAAAGTGAGCACAGAGCTGGTGAGTCCTACTGGCTGGCCAGCCACCTCGTCTACACAGGGTAGAGGTGAAAAGATGTATGTTAGGAGAGCCTCCCCAGTCCCCTTGGCTATCCCCCTTTTCCACAAGCTATCTCACGCGAGAGGGATAGGCTGGGGGTCCTAATCATTCTAGTTCAGCATCTCTCGTGTCTCCTGACTTGCCTGCATCAGGTGCTATGATCAACTCTTTAGGGGAACGACGTCATTTGCTAATGGCAGCAATTGTCTCCTATCCAACTTACAGAGGAGAAGCCAGAGAGTTGTGACAGTTTCTCAGGTCACACAGCTCCTGGAAATCTGCTTAGTTTACAGAGGAACCTAATCTCTCATCTGTCTGTTTACAGTGCACTATGGGAGAACCTGAATCTCCCAGGCCTCTCGGCAGAGCCATCGCTTCACTGAGCCAGGCTCTCACACTGGTTCTGAGGTCAAGAGACCCTGGTACCTGCTGAGGCTGTACCATAAGCACCCTGATCAACTGCTATATAGTAAATGCTCAAAATGTGAGCACAGTGGAGACTTCTGTTGCTTTCACACACCATGCATGTCGCTTTGGGTTACAGACTGTTCACTAAGAGGGTAGCAGCCCTGCTGCTCTCTCCTCCCAGTGCACACGTCCTAGATTTATGCTTCTGAATGTGGGAATAAAGAGATGGTGGAGTTCCATGGGCAAGGTCAGACTGCCTATGTCCCATTCAAGCAATGTCTTCACAGCCCAGAACAGGCCCCTGAGCTTTCCTAACTTCAAGATCCCCACAGGGATAACAATGTAATGATAAGTGGAAAGAAATGATCGCAGAATATGGAATATAAGTTGCTCTATGAGTTTTTGCTGTTGTTGTTGTTGTTGTTGTTGTTGTTGTGCTGCGAGTTCCTGGTCAGCCTGGGATACCTAGTGAGACCCTGTCTCAGTCTTATCTAAGGCTTTAATCTTATGATTAAAGCCAACAAGCAGAAGAAACAAATCTCCATTTGATTGATTTGCTCATTTATTTCTTAAGCGTTTGCCATTCTTTGACCTAGGTTAGGGCACCAGCTCACCAAGGCAGAGCAATAGAGTAGACTTAGGAGGAGAGGAAGCCCTTCTCCCTGCAGGTTTGCAAACCAAGGACACTGCTAAAGATGGTGGACTGAGGACAGGCATCACAATGGGACTCTGACCTAGGGGAAATTGGTGTTGTGGAGAGTGAGCTGCAGCAGGCCTGAAATGCGGAGAATGGACTATGTCAGCACCCAGACATGGGCTGGACTTCTCCCTCCTTGGGGAAGTCACATGGCCTCTCTGAGCCCCGGCTTCTTCATTTTGCGTGATAGAGAGAGATACCACGGGACCTGCTTCATGTCCCACATGGGAATAAAATGCAGCAAAATAAACAAAGAGCTTAATCCGTGCCTGGTATACAGGTGGTGGCAAATGAGTGCTCTCTGGGAGGGAATGTCATCATCCTAAATCCAGGAACTTCCAGAGAATGAATACCAGGGGCCTCCCCTTTCTGAATTGTCTAAGAGAGCATTCCCAGTGTTAGCTGTTGCTGGTCTCTTTTCAAAGGGTATCTGCCGAGTGAGGGGCCCACATCTGGTCCTTTCCAAACCCTGAACACCATACATATGCTCTTCAAGAGCTCATTGCCATGAGTGGTTCGTGGAAACAGAGCCTCATCAGGAACTTGGCCCATATCTGCTGGCTGCCTGTCAAGGCTGAGGTATTTCCATCTGCAAAGGGGACGTTGTTCCTAGTCAATAATAATGGTGCCAGAAGGAGGCCTGGCATACACAACATGAGTGGCCTGACGTTCTGGTGTCTCCCAGAGAAACCCTTGACTAGATCCCTGGGGTATAGCTAAGAATGCTACCACGGCAGAGGGAGAGGGATTCCCATCTTTTGGTACAGGTACCTTTTCCCCCTTGAAACAAAGAGAGCTTGACATTGCTGTCATTGGGGTCTCCTAAGGGTTGAGGTCTTTAAAAAAACAAAAATGATGTCTTGAAATCACTTCAGAAAGTTTTACTTAATCGAGGGTAGGGCTAGAATTCAAAATCCCTTGTCTAGAGCTCAGATCTCTGCAGAATAAAAAAAGAAATCTTTCAGGAGTGCCCCCAGGCACTTCTATCACTTCGCCCCTCACTGGTAAGCTAACGTCAGTTTGGTGAACACACAGCGTCTGCCGGAGACCGTGAGTCAGCTGTCGAAAGCGCTCCCAAGATGCAGCTTGGGAAAACTGTGTAACTGGGTACTTAGATGAGCTTGTATTCCCCCATCAAACACAAAGACGTTTATTACTCAATTCAAAATGACATTAAAATAGGAGATATGTTTATAAAGTATCAATGACAATATAATAGGAATCTTAATAATCTTATAGTGAGCCATGTGACAGAGATCACATTTTCCATCTGATTTCCTAGGATCACCAAAGCATACCATGGAGTAAATACCACTCTTATCACTTCTTCTAAGTAGAGTTGGGGCTTCTAATGAGTACATGGGAACCAACTACCAAATCAAGACTTGACCAGTGAGTCTCCAATGTATCTTCCATCACACCTGCCCTCTCCTGTGTGCTGATTACTCTAACATGGAATGCCAAAAGGAAAAGGCTTTCCTGCTCAGAATCTATGACATTCTTTCCCAGGCCACCCAGAAGTTAGAGAAACACAGACACAGCCATACCAACCTGGTCTCCTCAGGGTGGAAGCTACCGTGACTCCGATATCTGTGTCCAAACAAGAAGAATGTTAAACAAGGCCTGGATTAGACTAGATTCTGCCCATATGCTGTGGCATTGGTGCAAAACACCTGGAATGCCAGGCACAGCTAGTGCAGCATCGAGGAGAAAGGGCTGGACTGGCATTAGGCTTTTAAAGCCACTTTCTAATTGTGTAATTGATGGTGGGCATAGAACCCCTCCAAGCACTAGGCTCTTCTTTAGAGGGCAGTTCTAAGTAAAGTCTAGTTCCCACACTAGGTCATTATGCAGACACCCTCACTGAGCTTCTTGGTGAACTATTTATAGAGAGCTACACCCATTTCTTTAGATAGTTAATTTCATGTCTTTTTTATGGCTCTATGGAACCAGGATTAAAAAAAATCACTTGAAGCCAGAGTTGTAGTATTTCTTATTCAGTTTGCCAGATTCCCTTCCAGCACCAGCTTTTCCAGCTCCACTGAAGAAGAAAGAGAGCTTGGGCCAAATGGCCAGCAGTGAGCCAATGGTGTGACCAGTACAGGTCTGTGCTGCCTCATCCCCATCTAAGAGGTCATGGGATACAAGTTGCTTGAGTATTTCATCTTCCAAACCCTCAGTCTCAACATCCAGAAGAAAAGAAACATAAATAAACCCAGAGCTAAACAACGAATCACCTTTAAAGGTTAAACTATGTGTAATTATATATTTAATAGACTTTTGTTAGCAAAAGAATGAATTTGCATATAATCGAATCTACCTTTAAAAGGAGCGTTGGCATGATGGTACAGCCGTGTAATCCCAATGCTGACCTAGCAGGGGCTTTATTGACTCAGTTTTCTTTTTCTTTAAGAAAATTTAAAAAATTGCTCTCAACTAAAAGTGGAAACAATACACACCACATTCAGAATACCTTGTGACACACCTGTTTGGGGTGCACTTTTAGCTCAGTGTCCACCCCTTTCCATTTACCCCACCACTATACCTGCCACAGCACTGACTATCCTGGCTTCTTTCTTAATCATGGGCTCGGTTCAGCCATGGTAGAGCATAAGCTCAGGTTTAAGAGAAAAATAGGCAGTCTGCTATGGGGTTAAAAAGACCCTGGTCAACTAATGGCCTGAATGCATTGAATACCAACTCTTTGTCCAGAGGGAGTTCACCAAGGCAAATGGATGCTCTTAACAGAGCCCCAACTGCCCTTGTTTTATACATTCCAGCCCTGATGCCCATCATGATGAGACCCCGATGTTACAACTTGACTGACAGTCATTAAGAACCTGGACATTCTGAACTACAAGAAGTCAGCAGAGCTTAGTACATACACCTCCAAGGACTCTAATTAGTGCCCCCTTCTCCCTCTGAGTCCTCAGAACACAAGACTGTTTAGGACTTCTCTGGAGCTGCAGTGCCAAGAACGAGGCCAGAACTCGTCAGAAGTATTTACCAAACATTCAAGAGCAAAGTGGCAGGAGGGTGTCACTGGAGGAGAGCCTCGGGTAAAGGGGGGCTTCTTTCTTGTGGGCGTCTCACTCACCCCACTGCATAGCGACAGTGGTTACTGTGAATGCCACCTTCCTCGGGCTTGGAGCTCCTCTCAGTTCCTGGGCTGGGTGCCTCCCTTCTCCCAGGCTTCCCTTCTAATGAGCATCTCCTCCCCCATAGACATCATCATGTCACACGTGGCTGGGCTGGCTAGAATAGAAGGAAACGAGAGAAGCAGATTCTAACTGGGTAGTTAGGACTTTGTTCTTTCCATCCCAACACCTTCTCTTGCCTGGGCCCCTGAGAAGTGTTGGTTGAGCTGTATAAGGCCTTTTCTGCCCACATTACTTGTGGTCATGATGCTTTTACCACAGCAATAGAAACCAAACTAGAACAAGGGGAGTTCAGGATTCTGGATCTACCTGTTTCCTGTTCTCTCTCTACCTCTTGCCTGCCGCATGATAAGACCAGTGGTCTCACATACCACAGACTGGTATATACACAGCTCAACCCCAGTCCACCACTGAGGGAAACCATGCAGGAACCATAGAAGGAAGCTGATTGCCATCTGGCTTCTTCTCATCGTTTGTTCAGCTGCTTTTTTCCCCAACATAATATTGTTTTGTTGATTCCTTGGGAATTTCACATCATCGCACTTACTCACTGTTGGCTGGGAGTGCCAACACAGTGAACTGTGCCCTGAACTATGAGTCAAAATAAACCTTCAACAGTTGCTTCCACCATATTGACAAGAAAACTAAGTAATAGAAACAGGACCTATAGAATCCCTTCCAACAACACTATTTGTTCTTATGGGCATCAGATCCTTAAATGCCAGTGTGGGTGGTGACCCTCTAACTGGATGGTGTAGTATCCGGCCTTTCAGAATGGGTTTGACCCAATGATTACTGACCTAAAGAACTCCAGAGAAGAAGAGTCCTGGTAATGTTGGTGCTCCCACCACACCCATGTGCCCCCTCTCCAGCTCTAGGCATCTCCTGGCTTCACTCAGGACATAGACAAACTCCTCCTTCATTCTCTACCCTTCCTGCAGTCTACTCAGAAGCCATCTTTGAAAACCTTTGAAGCCTTAGAAGGGCAAAGAACTTTTTTCATCCAATAAATTTTAGCTGCAAACTCTCTTAAAGTTAACATCTCACCAAGGGAACACATTAAGCCTCTCTCCCCTGAGATCCTGGAATAAAATGAGATGGTATGCTGGACATCATCTCTACAATACTTCATTCAGCTCCCCAGAGCCATAAAAATCTGAAAAATTGAATTACTAACTGAATTTAGCAGGATATCTATAAGCAAGGACAATAAAAAAATCAATATACCTCTTTGTACCAGAGACAGAAATTAAAATCATAAATAAATACTGACTATAAGAATAAAATTTTTTTAAATTGAGAATAAATCTAAGAAATATGTGTGATACTGCTACACTAGAAAATATAAAATAAGATAAATGGATGAATAGTACATGCTTTCAGATTGAAAAATACAATAATAAAAGGTAACCAATTTTTCTAGCTTAATCTGAAAATTATTGTTTGCTGCATTTATCTTGTAAAAGTATTTTACTTTGCAAAAATTTTCAAGGGTATATTAATGATTGGTGGAATTGTGTGTGTGTGTGTGTGTGTGTGTGTGCTTGCGTGTATATGCATGTGTGTGTGTGTATATGTGTGTGTGTGTATACTTCCAGAAAACATTTAGTTTTTCAAGAGATACATTCTAGAGTTAAAATCCCTAGCTCTTAGCATTTGTTCAGTCACCTGCTAATCTGAGAAAATCCTTGATATATTTGTGCCTCAGTTTCTTCACTTGTAAAATAGAAGATAAAATATGCCCCTCTTGTAGGGCTGTTGGGAAGACCCAAGAGACGCAGGATACAGTTTGCAAACATTTACATGCTATCTCCCACAGATGTTAACTAAGTTAGAAAATGGGATCAATGTTCTGAGCTTCTTCACAGGCTCTCTGCAGTGTGTCAGCACACCTGACCCTCAGATCCTGTCCTCTATCCCGATAGACAGCTCCTCCTAATCTTGTCACACTCTTCTGCCGTGACCATTCCTCACCCTGAGACTCCTGTTAAGGTGACTTTCTCCATCTTTGCCTCTCAAAATTCAAATCGTTCTTCTAGGCTTAAGTCACCACTTCCTTTGATGAGACTTGTTCTTGGTTTTGCAGGAGGAGCAGGTCACTCACCCTCTGGCCTCTGTCAGCATGCTGTCCTTTTCTTCCTTGCGGCATTTGTCACATTGGCATAACAGTTTTTAAAAAGACATCACTTGCCTTCATTAGACACTGAGTGTTTGAAGGCAGCAGCCGAGCCTGGTTTTGTCTGAGCCCCAGATATCAATCACAGTATTTGGTATGAACTAAGAATCCTAGAATATTGGATTAGGGACAGATGAATGATTTGATAGAACATACAGCTATATGAGTCAGAAGAGTTAAAGTCAGTGTAAGACAGGGAGCAGAGGAAAACAACCTAAAATGCCAGTGGCCGGCAGAGCCTTGACCCATTGCTCACCCTGGAACTGTGGAGAAAAAGTAAATTATCCACTTTGGGGCCTGGGAAGCCATTAGTGCTCTGTTAAATGGGACATCAGTCCTGGCTGTCATCAGGCCTTCATCCGTTTCTTACAATCAGCCCCTTTAATAACACATTTTTCTGTCCCTTTCCCTCATCGTGGTTAAATATCTCCTGTGGGCTGATAATTTCTCTCCCGTGTGGCCATTCAGTGAGAGTATATGAGGTTGTTTGTTTTGAGTGCTTCGCCATGCACAGGTTTTCAGAGATAAATGCAGCACAGTTCCTCAGATGGGGCACTCACGATGTGGGTGGAGACCTAGACACCCACAACTGTAAGGAAATGTAGGAATGCAAACTAAGCTCTTTCAGAGAATGAAGAATGGCTTGCGTGATCCTGGGAGGGTCAGTGACAGCATGAATGGGAGGTCCTTTTCTAATTGGACTCTAATTGGGTCTTAGAAGAGGAAAAAGATATGGAGGAACATGACTGGGAAGAGTGAACATGACCTGAAGTCCTACTGTGTGTCAAACTCCTTTGCACAATATTGTTCTTATAATGACCACAGCGCTGGAAGGAGACAATAGCACTCCCAGCTTAAAACATAGATAGTAACTTGAAGAGGCTAAGCCACTTGATCAAAGCCATGGGTGCAGACAAAGTTCAGACCCCAAAGGTGCCATCAGGATCTCCCTCCGGCTCCTGTAGGAGGCTGGAGTAGTCAGAGGGGCCTTTCTTAACTAGCTGTGAGTCAAGATGTTCTCTTTAGCTGGTCTTCAGGAAGGTCTACACCACTCAGAAATGCATCTTGTGCCTACCTCTGATACCATCCAGGCCATACACAGGAGTAAAATTAAAGCCTTCCTCAAGGCCCCATCTCTCCATTAAGAATATAAGGCCTTCCTTAAGGGGCTTTCCAAGAATTAAAACCTCCCTTCCCACCTCCTACTGAAATATCAGATAAAACAACTCCTCCAGTTTTGATAGACACCAGTTTTCCCCCATATATTCTCAGACAAGATACCATGTAAAAGGCCTGGAACGTCACAGTCAGCCCCTGGTAACTCAGTGTTGCATAGTATGCACAACACTCTTAAATATCCTCTAGGTGTTCCCATTAGCTACAATCTACCATATTTATTACATACTCTGGGAATAACTAATTCACCACCTTCCAACCTGGATCACTGTTGTCTTCATGGCCTAAATGATGGTTAGCACCAACTGTCAAGTTGACAGGATTCAAAGTCATCTAGGAGACAAACCTCTGGGCATGTATGTAAAGGAGTTTCTAGATTAGGTTAATTCATAAGAGAAGGCCTGTATGAGACTTATATAAAAAGGGAAGTCACTATAACTGTAGACAGGTCCATCCAACGGACTCGGTCCCTGAGAAAGCAAGCTGAGCGCCAGCATCCACCTCTCTCTGCTTCCTGACTGCAGATGCAGTGGGAGCAGCTGCTTTGTACTTCTGTCTCCATTTCTCCCTACGATGGACTGTACCCTGTAACTCAGAGACGGTGCCCCATATCTTAGAGACAGTATAGCATAACAAGCCCATCCCTCCTTAAGTTGGATGTGTCAGATATTTTGTCACAAGACACATAATTAACACAATAGAGAAAGAATTAAATGCGGCCATAGCTGGACCCTTGCTAACCTCTGCCATTTCTCCATCCGCCTTAAGATCCAGGAGAAGATGGCACTGGGTTCCTTTTATGAAGGTTGGTGTTAGGAAGGCAAGAGATGGGCCACTTTGGAACACCAGCAGCTGGTGGGCGTAAAAGTGGCTCAGTGATCGTTAGGATTAGCATCATTCTAAGTGATATAGGTCAGCCCTCTTCTGGAAGGTCTCAAACTCCAGTACCACGTCCACGCAGAAGACGCGCAGCAGCCGTCAGCCATTCTGTTCTGGTTTCTATAAGCCCCCAGACAATGCCACTCCCTGGGCCAAACCTAAGATAGCATTTAAATAAATTCCTCTCTACAGCGCCAGAGTAAGGCCATATAATTCCCCCTTCGCATGCCAGATGTGTGCAGTGGAAGGGTCCATGTCACTCTCTTCAGAAAGACCTTGCAAAAACAACAACAACAACAACAACAACAACCACCTCCACCAAGAACAGGGTAGGTATGCTAGTACACAGCCATGGATCCCAGCACTTAGAAATCTGGGGCAGAAAATGATGAATTCAAGGCGAACCAAGACTACCCACTGAGACATTGCCAAAGAACAAACAAAAATAAGAAAAATGGCCTCCTAAAATGCTAGCAAAGATAATAGAAAAAAGAAAACCTTATGTAATAGGGTTACATATGATTCTATTTTAAAAAAGCAAAACCCTTCCATATGTTCCTGCTATACCAGTACTAGGTATGTGCATGAAGGATTCCATGAATCAGCGTAGGCAGAGGTACAGATCCTTGTCCGTTGCAATGCTCTGTACAATAGGCAAGCCATGGAGGCACTACGATGTTCTCAGCATTTTCGAAGAAAAGGTCTTGTGCAGGTTGGGGGAGCTCATGCTTAACAGAGCCCACGAGCAGGCTTCTCTCTGGCAGGACATTTAGCAGTGAACCTGACTCTCCTTGTTCAGGATTGTTTCATTAATCCTTCCTCATATATTTGGGAGCTGGGTTCTCTTATAAAATATTTGACTTTTGTGGCAGTTTAGATGAGAATGTCTCCCCACAGACTCATAGATTTGAGTACTTGGTACTAGAGAGTGGTGCTGTTTGAAAGGCTTGGGAAGAGCGTCAAGTGGAGTTAAGAGGAAGAGGTCTTTTTGTCTTAACCAAAATCCTACTTCCTCATGTCTGAGGTGCACAGATCTCAAAAGTAAGAAGGAAGAAAAGAAGGAGGAAAAAAAGGAAGAGAAAAGGAAGAAGAGGAAGAAGAGGGAGAGGGAGAGGATGCAAATGTGCATATGGAGCTCACCTCAGGTTACCCTCAGGAAATGTCTAGTCATCCCACACACCCATGTTCATCTGCCAGGATGCTAAGACCCCAGCAAATATGGCTGCCATGGGCTTCGCTAATTCAGGCCAGCTCTGTTCCTTACATCACCACCCCACCCACTCAAAGACCAACTTCTTCCTTCAACAGGATTTGTATCCTGTACCTTACATAAAATGCTCCAAGGGGCTGAGAATTTGAGTCCAGTTGCCTTCCTCTATATACTGAGGAAGACAAAGAGAAGTCCTCATCTTTTCAAAGTACAATGTTGTTCAAGTTCAGTGTTGAGAACAGTCAAGGTGTTTTACTGGTGACCTCATTTGTTTTGCATAGCTCATGTCCTTAATCATTTCTGCAACCAAGAGGAGCTGATTAGATCCAAGAGTAAAACTTTAATTAGTGCAGCCAAGTGAGGCTCTCTAAATCCCTCACACAGAGCCAGCTCAACACAATTACTCACGAGCAGTACCCAGTCATCCATACAGCAGACATAACTCAGAAAGAGAAAATAAAAAGCCAACTGGAAATTGGGGGCTCCAGCTTTCACAGATGGCCTCCCAGGCTGGTAACAAAGCTAGAAGCTCATCTGTCCCATCGCACAGCCCTCTGCAGGCTTGCAGACGTCATGTAGAGCATTACTGAGTGAGACTTCTATAGGATTCACAGAATCTCAGAAGCAGAGCTTTGCCACCCTCCTCTCCCCGATGCAGCCTAGCTCTCCAGAGTGCGGCTTCCTATTAACTTCTGTACTGGCTGGTTTTGTGTGTCAACTTGACACAAGCTGGAGTTATCACAGAAAAAGGAGCCTCAGTTGTGGAAATGCCTTCATGAGACCCAGCTGTAAGGCATTTTCTCAACTAGTGATCAAGGTGGGGAGGACCCAGCCCATTGTGGTGGTGCCATCCTTGGGCTGGTAGTCCTGGGTTCTTTAAGAGAGCAAGCTGATCAGGCCAGGAGAAGCAAG
This sequence comes from Rattus rattus, assembly GCF_011064425.1. Taxonomy (NCBI): domain Eukaryota; kingdom Metazoa; phylum Chordata; class Mammalia; order Rodentia; family Muridae; genus Rattus; species Rattus rattus. Next base: position 233,071,620 of record NC_046154.1, on the reverse strand, counting down.
CCAGTAAGTAACCTCCCTCCATGGCCTCTGCATCAGCTCCTGCTTCCTGACCTGCTTGAGTTCCAGTCCTGGCTTCCTTTGGTGATGAACAGCAATGTGGAAGTGTAAGCTGAATGAACCCTTTCCTCCCCAACTTGCTTCTTGGTCATGATGTTTGTGCAGGAATAGAAGCCCTGACTAAATCAACTTCCAAAGTAGAAGCTGCAGTTTGAGCCTTGTAGATGGGAGGAGGCCCTTCCATGCCTGTCTACTTCTTCGAGAGTCCTTGGAATTCCAGCCTTAGTTCAGGGACAAAATATAACATATCTTAAAGCCTTAGTCCTGCCCTTAACAGACTCAGCCTAAAAACACCAAAGAGAAATGTCTAGAGCTATGCACACTCCCAGGCCTTGAGCCAGAGGCTCAGAAAATACTTGCAGTGGATATTGACCTTAAACTCCAGTACTGGACAAGGAAGTCTTCATTGGTTCCCAGTGCATGATGGGAATAAGATCATAAAAGAGGGCTCCAATATGCATCCATACTTAAATACAACACATCATATCCTATACCTGCCTGAAACCCCAATTTATACAGTAGCATATGTCATACATAAACCAAGAAGGGTGCAGCCCTGACCATGTAAGGAGTAGCTACATGTCCGTTTCTGGTGATGCTCTCTCTACCCTCTTCTGAGCACATAACCTAGGAGGGAGGAAGGCTGGTAGGATTCTACAGCAGGCTGGGTTAGACACAGGCTCCTTCACTGTGTGACCTGGAGCAAACTGCATCACTTCTCTGTGCCTTCGTTTTTCCATGTGTATCAAATACCGATGGGTACCTGCCTCTCAGAGTGCTGAGCGCTGGGTTTCTGTGTGAAGGGCTGGTCCTAGCACAGCCAGTGCCATTTCTTACTGTGCTTAGGCTCAGAGACGTTGACAGATAGGCTCATGCTGGCCGCTGGAGAGAACTGCTCCTCTCACAGCTGGCTGACTGCCGCGCCTTCTGCACCATGCAGAGTTTGAGCCAGTCTGCCGCGCTCTATTCTACAGCACACACTTCAGCACGGACTCTCTGTTCATACTGTTCGCATTGCCCAAAGCTCTCTGAGACTCACTGCTGATGCTGCTGACTGAGCATGTCACTCAGTCACAGTGTGGAGCAAGGTGGTTGAGCTCTCTTTTTGCATTTGGAAATTGACTTGTAAAATTGTTTATGGATCAAAAGGCTTCGGGTGGTGGCACAGGCTATAATCCCAGAGCTTGAGGGACTGAGGCAGGAGGATCAGAAATTTGAGGCCAGCCTAGGCTACATAATGAAACCCTGTCACAAAAAAGCAAACAAACAGATACATATTTAAAAGAGGCCATTTGCCTAGCAGTCCATCATCATAAACAGCAAAAATAATTTAACCCCACTCACTCTGCCTGACCTCTGCTGCTACCTACCTTCCAGATGCCAATCTATCTCCCAAATCAATGAGAGCCACCATTTTATCGAGCACTAAGAGTAGATACCATGCAAGCCTTATCAAACTCAGAGCGCTTCAGCTCAGGGAGGTTAAGGGTCCTGCCTGGACCCACACAATAATCTCACACTCGAGAGCTGCCCCTATCGCTTTCTCACCCTCATTCCTGATGGCCCAGGTCTCTGAGGACAAGCAGAGGAACAGCGTTTCCAACAACCTGAACCTACCTTAGACTCCAAACTGAGCAAAACCATGTGAGGAGAAGCAGAACGTTGGATCTCACCTTGCCCTCCAAGCTCTTGAGCTAGCAAAGACGCCCACACTCGCTGACTCCCTGAACCAGGAAGTGATACCCAGCACTTATCCTGGAAGGAAGAAAGCTCGCCTTGGGAACTGGTAGGCTCAGCAGCTGAGGAGTGAAGTACCAGTGGCCTCTCCTGCTGCCCAGGAAGTGCCCTTCTGAATGTACCTGCCTGGCAGTGCCCTATCTCTGTTTAAAATTGCTGCACCCAGGTTGGCCAAACCCAAGGGTTCCAATCAGCAAATACAGGAGAACCCAGAACAGGTCCAGAGCAGAGAGGCTGCCTGCATAGTTTATCAGGAAACCACAAGTAGAAACCACAAGTAGATCAAGGCGAAGAAAGCTGGGCATGTAGCTCACTGGTACAGAAAGCGCTACCCTAGCAAGAGTGAGTCCCTACCCTAGACCAAAACTAAGTAAATTCAAAAGAGCCAGACAGTGGCAGAGCCTTGAGTCCAACCTCCACCCAGCCATCATGCTGGGGCCTTTAACCATGCTCTCCATCCCCTGTTGAATTTTAAATTTTTACTGATAATAATAATAATAATAATAATCTTATATTAATTATTGTGATTATAAATATACTTCATAAATTTATTGTTATTATTGTTGTTATCATTATTATTATAATCACCATCCTTCACTGAGTATTCTTCTTTTGGCAAGCTAGCAGCCATTGAGTATTATTCTACTCCCAGCTGCAGCCGAGGTCGCCACTGTGCCCAGTGTACAGATGGCAAAACAGAGCCACTGAAAGTCTGGCCTTAATTAGGGGCACAAGACTCAGGAGCCTGAGCTTATGAGCACCCAGCCTCCCTTTGTGGCGATTCACAGGGATGTGTGATCTGATGCCACTTCAACAGGGCAGGTCCATCAGGAAGCACAGTGGCAAAATCAAAGGGAATCATGAGATCTTTTGTCAGAGCCCTGCGGCCCCAGAGGCCCCCCAACCATTTCCATCTAAAACTTAAGTCCCACTTGCTATAATTTAAGTTCCTTTTTCTTTTTGCAGAATGAGACCTCTGTGTCTGATATAGCTACAAGTCCATGCTAAATCAGCAGAGAACATCTCCAGAGCACCCCAGCACAGTGGACCATCAGCACTAGACGCTGTGCAATGGCACCTCCAAGGAAATGCCAAACAGACTAACTGTGGCCAGGCCTCATGCTGGTCAACCTCTTTGTACTCTGCTCTGGCCACGCCCCTTCCTTCAGTCCTCTCCAACCAGGTCTCTGCCCAGCTCGGCTCAGGGCCTGGTGACATCACCGTACTTCACTGTGTTCTCTGACAGGCCTTCCATGACAACCTCCCCACACAAGGCCAGGCCCAGGCCCAGCAAATGCCTCTTCTCTAAGGCTTTCAAAGCATGTTGTAACTTTGTGTCACTACAGTACAACATTGTCATCGACAACATTCACACTTGAGAACTGCACAACTGGGTTACAAAAAAAAAAAATCACAAGAATACACTCATAACATTTTAAGTATGCTTATGATTTTTACCAGGTCACATTCCTGATGGGGCAAACATGTGGAACACATATGTCTGCAATCACCTGAAGGTCCAGGGACTTGTCCTCTGTCGTAGTAACTATACGTTTCTTAATTTTATATATTTATTGACACAGCATCTCACTATGTAGTCAAAGCCAGCCTGGAGCTCATGATCCCGCTGCCTCACCCTTCCCAGTATTGGGATTACAAATAAACACTGATAAACCTGGCTTTGTAATTATATTTTATGTGGTGACGGTGTATGCCTTTCCCATTAGGTAAAAGGCTCCCTTTCTTAAAAGGGAGAGCATGCCTTGCTTCCCCTGTCTCCCCAGCACCCATCATATAGGGTGGGCACATGTAGTCCGTTCCTTAGTTCAGTCCACAGACATGTGGGAAATGCTGGTATAGGACTAAGAAAAGCACAAATCATAAAAGAAAAGCCCACCACCCTCCAGGAGGCAGACAGAGGGCCGCCTTCAACTCTGATGTCACCCAGCTATGAATTGCCTCTCTCTCTGCCTCCCCTCCTTCCCAGTATTTAGCCCTGGCAGGAGCTCCCCAGAGAGAAGGGATGAGCTGGCAGCACTCAAGCAGTTAGTCACAAAAACAGCTCAGGGAAATGATGCTGTACAACTATTCATGTGTGACCTGCTGATACAATTAGCTTCAGATCCATTTCCAAAACGTAAAAGAGGATGTGCTGCAAAGCGATGTCTTGAGCCTCTCCCCTGGGCTCCCCACTCTGGGAAGAAGGAAGCCTTCACAGCAAAGGCTTGCTCTGACCGAGATCAAACAGACAGAAGTAACGCGTGACTCCGCCCATGTTCTGCACCCACCAGAGCAAAGGCCTCTTGGTGTCCACATCGTGACTGCACATTCAGTTTGGGTTACAATTCATTTCTTTTTTTTTTTTTTCATCTTTATTAACGGGTATTTCTTATTTACATTTTGATTGTTATTCCCTTTCCCGGTTTCTGGGTCAACATTCCCCTAACCCCTCCTTCTCCCCTTCTATATGGGTGTTCCCCTCCCCATTCTCCTTCCATTACCGCCCTCCCCACAACAATCACGTTCACTGGGGGTTCAGTCTTAGCAGGACCCAGGGCTTCCCTTTACACTGGTGCTCTTACTAGGATATTCAATGCTACCTATGCAGTTGGAGCCCAGGGTCAGTCCATGTATAGTCTTTGGGTAGTGGCTTAGTCCCTGGAAGCTCTGGTTGGTTGGCATTGTTGTTCATATGGGATCTCAAGCCCCTTCAAGCTCTTTCAGTCCTTTCTCTGATTCCTTCAACGGGGGTCCCATTCTCAGTTCAATGGTTTAATGATGGCATTCGCCTATATATTTGCCATATTCTGGCTGTGTGTCTCAGGAGAGATCTACATCCGGTTCCTGTCAGCCTGCACTTCTTTGCTTCATCCATCTTATCTAGTTTGGTGGATGTATATGTATACAATTCATTTCTTAGGAACCCTCACAAAGTTGTTATCATGATTCAACAAACATTCCCCAGTACATATTAGATGTGCAACGATAAGATGCCTAGAACCATCCTATACGTATAGGAAATTGACCATGAGAATGAAGGCAGAGAATTGGAGTCATTTCAGCAGCCGGTGCCCCTGCCATCCCACAATAAGAGTTCCCTACAGACAGAGGAGGGGTTACCATTAGGATTAGTGCTAGAGTTGGTATTTCGAGATTATAAGGAGCTTCCACAGATGCATGTGTGTCGCAGCAGTTAAGTGAACTAGAAAAGGCAGATTGTCCAGGGTACAAAGTGACTGGTTTCCAAAGCCTTGACTAAATTACTGTAACTAAGGACACTACTTGAAATGGAGGTGGTGGAATGGTGCCAGAGCCCCCGCTGCAGGGAGGCCCTTGACTGACAGCTACAGTGCCTCTGGATTCGCCTCTGGACCTGAGTCAGGCTGATGGACTGTGCTCAACTAATAGGTACAGCAGAGAAAAATGAATTCATCCAGGCTCTTCCCTGCAAGACATGGGGCTCTTCTAATGGGTGACTTGGGACCTAAGACACTACCCTCTAAACCATCAACCTAGAAGAAACTACCTAGGAAGTGTTTGTTCCCTGTCTCCTCTTCCAACCTCCTTTGGGACATAGATGTCAGACCTGAGGCTTGGTCTCAATGTTCTTGCCATCTCCCCTTTCCACTCTGCTCATCCTAGATGGTCCCCAAACTCATCTTCCCTATGCACTGACACTGTCTTGGTATCTTCTTTTTGGAAGGCCTGAGCTACCGTTATCTGATCCAGACCGTGAGAGTCACAAACACATCTTCCACCAAAAAAGGTTCTACTTTTGGAACACATAGAGAGAGAATCAGTGTAGTCAGTAACCTCAAGGTTTCTATTTCATCAGCTAATATGTAATAAAATTCTCCAAAATTACCCAAGAATGCAGTGATCCCTACCCATGTAGACAAGACACATTTCCTTCAGACTGTTAATTCGGTCGGAAGATCAAAACAATCAGGTATCGGTCTGCACAGACCACCGCTGCGGACCATTTGGCAATGCATGCATACACTCACCTATTCTTGTCTAAGAGACCTCAAAACAGATGGGTTGGTCCAAGCTACCGTCTGTCAATATAATCTCTCAAAGAGGAGGAAATTAATTACTCTTTACATTAAAGCTCCTTTTCTCATTTTAGGACACGAAAGACTTTGGATTATGTAAAGCTTATTTGATTTATCTGCTTCCCAAAAATAACACTGGCACAAGCACTATATTTAAACTGTCTTCAAATTTTAATCCTGAGCTTATTATGATGGGCTTCGCTCAGAGAATTCACCTTAGAGACAGTTGTGTTGAATGTCAAGAGTCAGCTTGACTGGACTTCAGCTCCTGATCATGACTCAACAGTTGAAGGAAGGGAAACCAAGCACCCCAAGGCAGGGCATTCTGCAGATTCCGAGCAAGCCACTGGTGCAAAAGCTCAGCCTGTGTGAAGTCTGAGGAGAAAACACACTTCCACAAGGCAGTGTCCCTGGGTAAATTCAACTAGATAAGAGTCTCCTAACAGAATAAATATGTGGCTGTCTCTGGGAAGCAGAGACCAAAAATGCAAGTGGGATCTGGGTGCTTTGGATCCTATAGGTTTGGCCTCCTTCTTCTTGAGGGGCACAAGCATTGAACAAGGAACCTTTCCTCTGGTGGAGTAGGGAGATTCATTGTAGACTGCCTCTTAGAATAGCCTCCCTGTTCACTCACTAGATATCACTCATCCTGTGACACACATACACACACACACACACACACACACACACACACACACACACACACACACATGCACGTACACACACAGATGAAGAAATAGAGACCACATGTAATAAAGTTACTGATACAGGATTATGGAATTTGTCACTGGCATTTCTTTTTCATGTTTTACAACTTTTCAGTAAAGCCCATACATTGCTTTGATAATCATGACAAACATCTTAAATAGAAAAATTAAGCTTTGTACTTAAGTACAAAGTGAGAAAGAATTACGTTTCTCCTCTCCAGTTGTTGATATTACAGATGGGAAAAGCAGCTAACAAAGCTGTGTGCTACAGAAAAGTGGGTTCTATCCAACAGGCTGCAGCTGCCTCCTCTCTTCTGTATCTGGAGTTAAAGTGACGTTGTGTGGGGCCTCTATAAATCCCTGTGCTTCAAAGGACTGAAAGGCCAGGTTGAAGTTGTCTGTGACCCTCAGAGTCTTCTTTTCAGGGTAAGGACATTCCAAAAACATATAATCTCATCCGTGGACCATAGTGTGGACTAACGTTCTGGGAAAAATCATGACAGCATCTACCCAGATGGGTGAAACAATTGAAGTTCAAATTAGACCCTAGAACAGTGTTTCCCAGCCTTCCTAATGCTACTACCCTTTAAAAGAGTTCTTCGTGTTATGGTGGTCCCCAACCATTAAACTTGTTTTCTTGCTACTTCTTAACTGTAATTTTTCTACTGTTATGAATCACAATGTAAATAGCTGATATGTGACCTCAGGGCTTAGAAACTGGTAATGAGGCAGAATCATAAAATTCACCTAGAGAAATAGTCTACTGAGACCACGGTGAGGAGTTGGAAAGAGGAATACTCCGTCTTGTGATAAGTATCAACAGAAGAGAGCAGGTGGAGCAGGAGAGTGGCTCAGTGGTGGCAGCAGCAGGCAAAGCAGAGAGCAGCTCGATCTTCATAAACTCCAAGCGATGATGTGCTGGGGAAGCTGATGCCCAGGGGACCCCAGGATAATCATAGCCCCTGATGTGAAACCTCAAAATCACAGTAGCTCCTGAGAGACGTTCTCATCCCTAAGATGCACGCTATGATGAAGTTCTGCCCTCCAAGAGCTACTGGATTAGGCTACATAAGTGATGAGAGTAATTATAACAATGGTGATTATGCATTTGAGTTCTTATGCCCGGGAAATACAGCAAACACTATTATACACTTACCATTATTTTCCAGAAGAGGAGATAGATAGATAGATAGATAGATAGATAGATAGATAGATAGATATGATATGACAGATAGATGATAGATGATAGATGATTGATAGATTATAGATAGATGATTGGTAGAAAGATGATTGATAGATGATAGAGAGAGAGAGAGAGAGAGAGAGAGAGAGAGAGAGAGAGAGAGAGAGAGGACTCAATCAGCTTAGGTGATAAAGCCAAGAAAGTACTCAAATCCTTAGCTCTTAAACTTTATACTCTAGTGCTAGTATTCAGCATATCCATGGAATAAAATTCCACCACAGAGAGTGATTTATGCACTGTTTTTCTGTGCAACCCAAACACAAAGCGTCCTTACGCTACCCAACCCAAGGAAATTGTCACTGAAAGTGGTAAGAAGGCATGTCTCTTTCTATAAAATAATATTGTGCCGTAATCTCCATTCAATTATTGGCATAAAGTGAGTAGCAGATGTTGAAATCGCTTGTGCATTCTGATCAACTGAGAAGGTGTTCAGACCATCTCTCTCTCCGTCACCATCACCCCAGCACGCTGAATGCTCCTAGAGGAGAGAAACTCCATGGACTCCATTCTCTTTGCCTTTGGCATCATAGCCTTCAGTGAATATTGGACAGCAGATGCCAAGACCGTTAATAATGAAGAATTTGCTGGAGAAAGCTTGGTCATTCAATTCAGCTATTGTACGTAGGTGACAGACTATGAGCCAGATTAACCCTGAGGCATCCAGGTCAAAGTCAGATCAAACTCAGAGTGAAGCCCAGAGCTGCCTGTCATTCTACTGCAGCTTTTAGGTCAGCATACGTCTTTTTTTTTTTTTTTTTTTTTTTTTTTTTTTTTTTTTTATGAATGGAATAGTGTTGGGGAGGTTTTCAAGTGAAAAGAACTCTCATGTTTTCCTACCCCACAAGCAGTACAGGGTGTCTCCTAGAGAGAATCTAGTGCAACTGTAAAGCCTGTGGACAGTGTATGTGGGACATCCTGTCAGCATTCATCCCTGTGAGATATCAGCTCCCTGGGCACGTGGTCAGCGGCCATTTTCACTGGTGTTTGTCTCCCATCCTAATAGGCTGCTTTAGTCATTTTTCCCTTCAGACTCAGCTGCACAGTGGATTGAAGGACTCTTGACAAGTGACTGTAAGCTATCTGATATCAGTGGTCCCAGGGACTTCACTGTGGAAAGAACATTTGTCAGTTTGATTTTCGTGTGTGTGTGTGTGTGTGTGTGTGATTTTAATCAGCAGGGTTTCCGTATATCAGTTCAATATGACTTATTATAAACTTAAACATCTTTTGCCAGGAAGTAAGGAATTCCTCAAAAAGTGATGGAGAAATGGAGAGCACTGTTCTCAAATCTTTTATTTATGTGTATGTGCATGTGCGTGTGCATGTGTGTGTGTGTGTGCACATGTGGGTGTGTGGGTGTATCTAAGTCTAAAAGAAAGCGTCAGATCCCCTAGAGCTGGAATTACAGGCAGTTGTGCACTACCCAGTGTGAATACAGGAGCTACCTCAGGGAAAGAGCCATACTCACTCTCCACTGAGCCGTTCTTCTAGCCTCTTCCCACCGCTATTTTAAAGGTGAGAAAAAGGAAGTCCCTTGTGAATGTAACCACTTGCTTGGGGCCGCTCTGACACAGAGAAGTGGGAAAAGACTTCAACCCAGGCAGGGTCTTACTGAGCTTATGAATTAAAAAGATGAGTCTCTGACTAAAGAAGGGGCAATTTGAATATCAAAATGAATAACATACTATATAAATAAGCCACAATTTAGATATTAAAAAGAGATGAGGTGGCGAGGAAAGAAAAGGAAATGAGAAATCTTTTGTAAAAATGGAGGCAATAATGTACAATGGGGTGATCATGTAAGAAATGAAATCGCCTTTTTAACAACCCCTTTGGTGATGACCCATTAGCTCGGATTCATCCGTGAAGGCTCTGCTTGGGCTCCTCCTTGAGAAGAAGGACAGAGTTGTCCCTGTAACTCACTGGACGGACAGTCGTGCCCCCGGTCTGTGGCTGCAGGCTGGATCTGTGCGGTTTTCCAGCTCCCGCCCGGCTCTCCTTGCTACCTTGTCTTTGGAATCTAAGATTTCTTTCCTCACAGCGGGCGTATCACCATAAGGGATATTTGAGGGAGTCAGGAGGTCCAGGAGGCCCCGTAGTGACCATCCCCCACCCAGAAAGGGAAAGTAGAGGAGGAAGAACAGAGTCAGCCTCTGAGAAGCACACTGGCCTCACTGGGGTGAAAGTCAGACATTAACCCCTGCATCTTCAGGGATTTTGATCCTGATCAGTCCAGAGGAAAAGCTTCCTGATACCTTATTAATCCTCAGTACACAAACACCTGCAAGCTTGATTTCTCTATAAGATATCATGCTGTCTTGGAAAGAGCTTTAGACGGGACTCTGTTCTAAGTCCCTGGAAGCCCCTCCCACACAATCAAAACCAGGACAATTAAGAGCAACACCTGTCTGTCGAGATGTGACTCCCTGGGAGCCAGGCACTGTGCCAGCGTCGGCTCCCAAACACCAAATGTTTCATCCCATAGAAACCCCTCCGTACACACCGATTTACTCTTGTTCTTAAAATGAGAAAACTGGGGCAGCCTGGAGAACAGAAACAACTTGGGTCTCAGTCAGGGTTTCTATTGCTGCAATGAAACAGCAGGACCAAAGAGCACATTGAGAAAAGAAGGGTTTGTTTGCCTTACACTTCCAGACCACAGTCCATAATTGGAAGAATCCAGGACAGGAACTCAAACAGGCCTGGAGCCTGGAGGCAGGAGCTGATGCAGAGGCCACGGAGGGGTGTTGCTTACTGGCTTGCTTCCTGTAGCTTGCTCAGCTTTCTTAAAGAACCACCAGCCCAGGGATGGCACCACCCACAATAAGCCGGCCCCTCCCCACTAATCACTAACTGAGACAATGCCTTACAGCTGGGTCTCACGGAGGCGTTTTCTTAGCAGAGGCTCCTTCCTCTCTGACAACTCTAGTTTGTGTCAAGTTGACACAGGAAACCAGACAGTACAACTCTATTAGGACCACTCTGACAGTTGTCAGTGAGAGTGGGACATGCAGATTCAATCTACGCAGGTCCTCTCTGAGACCATGACTAACCTGAGGTCAGTCACTGTGCCCCCCAGGGCAAGCGACTTCCGCTGCACTTAACGAATCTAAGGCAAAGCTCACGTGAGCAGCTCTTGCATCGTCCCTCCGTGTGTGCATGTGTGTCATGTTATTAATTTATTCATTCACGTAATATAAACTCACAAAGCATTTTTCAACATACCAAAGACATGTGATAGAAAAAGAGAGAAAGATGTGGTTATAATGACAGGAAAATCCAGTACAAGAGGCCTGGGCCTAAGGCAAGGCGTTCACACATACCCTGCCCCCTAGATCATAGCATCGGGAATGGCAGAAGCCAGATTGTTTCTAATTCCATTGTCCCGAAATCAGCGGCTGAGTCAACGCCCCTTCCACATCTGCTCTCTCTCCCTCTAGCCCTCACACTTGACCAATTCCATGATATCTGCTCTTCATGCCAGAGGCTATTATACACGAATGGTAAGTTAGGGCCAACTTAAATAGAGTTGTAGAGTTTCCTTCCTAGAAAAGGAACGCTCTAGTAATCTTTCATTAATTAATTTTATTGTGTGTGCATGAACATATGCACATGCACCATAGGTGTGCGGGAGCCCTCAAAGGCCAGAAGAGGACTTTGGATCCCTGGAACCAGAGTTACGGATGCTTGTAAACTGCCATGTGGGTGCTGGGAACTAAACCCTGGTCTTTGGCAGGAGCAGCAAGGGCTCTTACCCATTGACCCACCTCCCCAGTCCTGAGACAATAATATTTTTAACAACTTTCTGTTGGCACTGGCATGAGTTCTGTCAGGTAAGGACTGACTCCCTGAAAAGCAGACAGGATTCTGAAAGCAGAATTAAGCTCATGTCTCAGTTTTACTGACAATGATGTTGTAGCTAAACCATATAACATCTCCAATTTTTACTACCTAGAAACAGTGAGAAGCTGTTATCCTGACCGTGACTGTGTAAGACATGTTTTATAGTCTCAGAGCACACAGTTCTGGTTGGATATTCTCTCTCTCTCTCTCTCCCTCTCTCCCTCTCTCTCTCTCTCTCTCATTGTGTGTCTGTCTGTCTCATCTGTCTGTCTGTCTGTCATCTATATCTATCTATCTGTTTTCCCTCCCCCCCCCTCAGCAAGAGCACCTATCCCCCCCCCCGGACTCCCCCCCCCCCTCCCTCCTCCCCCCCCCTCCCTCCTCCCTCCTCCCTCCCTCCCTCCTCCTCCCTCCCCCCCCTCCCTCCCCCCTCCCTCCCCTCCTTCCCTCCCTCCACTCTCTTCCCTCTCCACCCCTTTCATATGGTACACCATGGGCACACAATAAATAGGAGTTCCATGAGACACTAAAATATTGGAATCTTGGGTGTCTAGAGAGACTGTTTCCTTTGCTTCAACAGGATTTTTTCTATTGTTCGAGTCAAGAACCTGGAGAATCCCAGAGACAATTCCTGTAGCCAGGAACTCTTTCTAGCTCACCTTTTAATTGCTAGGAGATCCTGCCCCTGGGGTTAGGTGAATTCTGAACTCATAGCCCTTTATTGCATGGGTGTTAACTTGCCTTCCGATTCCCTGGAAGCTTCCTGCCTGACAGCGCATCACTCTCTCTGGGATGCTTTATCAACAATGACTCACTCTGGGTAAACAGTGAATCCTTAAGGATGATCTGGCAGTCTTACTGACACTTTCAACACTGACAGGAGACGCACAAGAAGCAATCCCACCCCCTTCTCAGTACCCTCCCACTCCAGTTATAGAAATGGCTTTCTTGATGCTAACATACAGAAACCCTCTCTGGCTAGGTTAAGTAGGAAAGGGGGTGAATTTCAGATTCCTAATGAGTCCCAGAAAACCAAGATCAAATTCTACAAATCTGGGAGGATCTGTATTCACCTAATCACAGCCAGACCCTGGGTAGACCCTGCCATTGGACACAGCAACTTCTCTACGAGTTGGGGCCCTGTGATGGTTTGTTAATGCTTGGCACTATTAGACGGTGTGGCCCTGTTGGAGTAGGTATGGCCTCGTTGGAGTATGTGTGTCACTGTCAGTGTGGGCTATAAGACCCTCATCCTAGCTGCCTGGAAGCCAGTCTTCTCCTAGCAGCCTTCAGATGAAGATGTAGAACTCTCAGCTCCTCCTGCACCATGCCTGCCTGATACTGCCATGTTCCTGCCTTGATGATAATGGACTGAACTTCTGAACCTGTAAGCCAGCCCCAATTAAATGCTGTCCTTATAAGAGTTTCCTTGGTCATGGTGTCTGTTCACACCAATAAAACCCTAAGACAGGCCCAGCCAGTACTGCCTCAAACCCTGTCACCGCTCTCTCTAATTAACAGACCTATCTGTTACCTGTACCTACTTCTCATAGCATAGGCTTCCAATTCCAAATCTGGAATGTGAGCTTTGGATTAATGGAGCCTAGATCCTATACCTGCATCCTGGGTGCCATTGCTTTGTACCTTGAGCAAATTTTCAACTCATAACGGGAAGTCCAAGGGTGCAGAACAGACAGAAGGGAAAAACAAAGGTTTGCCTACCACCGCCGGGCTGCAACAATACTAGTTAACCCCATGCATAAAGTAGGAATGTGACTGCCCCAAGGTATGGTTGAGGGGAAGGTTTTTATTGTAGGTATGATAGAGAGAGAGAGTACAGGAAGAGTCCAGAGCAGGGAGAGAAACAAGAAGAAAACATGGCTCACAGAATGGACCAGGCCATAGTGCAGCAGCGGATGGGAGGTAGGGGGCAGCAAAAGAGATGGGACCAAGAGTTCATGGCTGAAATGTAAGTGTTATATAGAAATCAAAAGTTGGGGAAGGAGCTGAAGAAGCTTAGGGTAGTGGTTGGAAAGTGAAGAAAAGCCAGCATGCCAGGTGGACTCTAGCCGGTAACTGGGATGCTGGGAGAGACTCAGCATGCACTTTGGTTAGCCATTCGTCCCCAGTCTTTTGGACCCGATACCTAAGTGACCTTCACTCCCCCAAAATAAGCATATTGGAATCTTCATCTGTTGCTCTCCTAGGCAAAAGTAAGCGTTCAGATTTTATAGGAAAAAGGATGAGAAAATTCTTCTCCAAATTCCATTAAAGATAATTTACACACCAATGCAATCCTTGATTTATATTCAAGTATTGGGAGAAAATTAATCTTTCTGTCTAATTCTTATAATCATTTGTAACATTTATATAGACAAATCTTATCATTATTCATGATATACACAAGATATCCATTTTCAAAAGGAAAAAAGCTGTGACAGGAAGCCTGTGATGGATAGGTGCAGGAAGGCAGAGCTGGTAAAGCTTCCGGAAACGCCCACCCTGTCAAACGACGAATCTAGCCCAGCTCTCCAACCAAGACAAGTGAGGAGCATTGAGAAGCAGCCGTACGTGTGATCTATCTTCATTCTGTCGGGGTTTGGGATTCTTCACTCCGATGATGTGGCCATCAATAAAGTAAGACGATAGCAGTCATCCCACCCAGCCATCAACCAGAAGCACAACTTCCGAGGGAAAGCACCATTAACGGAAGATTGCTACTGTGACAAATGGCGCTGCCACCAAAGCCGCTAAGAAGATTTTCAGAAGTTAGTATATTTATTACAAAGTACAGGAAGCCAAAATTCCAGTTTAGCACAGAAAATCCGAGCCGTCTCCTGGACATTTAGGCAAAAAAAGTGCAGTCGTTATCAAAGAATCTTTCCCCACTCCACAGTCACGGGGTTTCCCTAACAGATCAGTAAAGGCTCCATGGCTGATCGATGTTTTCCTTAGAGTCCCAGAGAGGAGAAAATAAAGCCCCTCCCAGAAGTCGGGAACCTCACCAACAACTGGATACACTGTAGCTGCTCACCTGCCGATGGCTTTAGTCAAGCCGAGTGTTGGCCGTGTTTGACCCCAAATGAGATTGAGCACTGAGTCCTCTTGAGCCATTTCTATCCCTCCAAACACTTATCTTTTTCACCACATGTTGTGTCTATAACCCTCGGCAAACTACAAAACTCCTTTGGGTTCTCATTTTATTTTCAGTGAAATGGGGCTAGTGAGAGCATCTACCTTAGAATATATCACAAATACCGAAAAAAGATATTTATGTAAAGTAGTGAGACTAGTGACTGCCACATAATGAGGTATAGCACAGACCAACATCTCTTTTCATTCTTTATTCATTTGCAGTTTTCCTGTGTGTGTGTGTGTATGTATGTATGTATTCATGCACGTATGCATGTATGTATATGCATGTATTGTGTATATGTGTCTATGGAGTCCAGAAGAGGACATTGGACCTCCTGGAGCTGGAATTACAGGTGGTTGTAAACCACTCAATATGGGCAGTCAAACTCTGGTCCTCAGGAAGAGCATAACAATACTCTTAACTACTGAGCCATCTCTCTGACCCCCAAACCCACCTTTCTTATGGTTTTTGGAGCCAGTGTATTAGGAAGTTCAAAACTGTCCCTATATTAGAAACAGATAAAATACCAAATTAACCCCCACTAGAGTTCAAGAGAGCTTTTTATAACCAAATGTGTTAGTGTTTATAGCCTAGAGTCTACGGTAAAACAATTTTTTAAAGTCATATTATCTGGTCACAAAACAATAAGTTGCCATGTACCAGGTTCAGAAACAAGATTTTGTGCCATGCTTAAAGCAAACTCTTTTTTGAGAAATTTATGGATTTAAAAATGTGAGTCAGGATTGTGAGCCCAGGTTTGGCTAAGTCGCACCTTATATTCTGTAGCACTCACCTTGCTTCATATATAACCTGATCCCAGCGGCTTACACCTCTTGAGTTTCTTTTTTATTGTCATTGTTTATTTTCCCATTTTCATGTGTTTGTAGAGTTCATACATATGTATATTCACACTTCTTATGTGTGTGGATACATGTGAGGCGCATGGGTGTGAGGGTACATGTGAGCACATGGGTGTGTAGGTGTGTGTGTAGGTACTTGTGGTACATGGGTGTGTAGGTACTTGTGAAGGCCCTGGGTTGTTGCTGGGTGTCTTCCTCTGAAGCTCTTCTACCTTCTGTCTTATTCACTGAGGCAGAGTCTCTCAGTCAAACCCGTCAGTCATGAGTATGGTTAGTCTTGTTAACCAGCTTGCTCAGCGTTCTGAGGCTGAACTTAGGTGGGTGGTCACACTTGCCTGGCATTTATGTGCATTTCCGGGGATCTGAACTCTGTTCCTAAGGCTTGCACAGCAAATACTTTAGCCCCTGAACCATCTTCTCAGCATGCCACTGGCTTTCTGACTCACTCCGGTATTGTCTGTTGGCAGCCATGACCTCTCGTGCTGCCTACCTTTTCCCTCTTCAGCCATAATACAAATTATCCTGATCCATCTAGGGACCTCTGTAGTGACCTCCCCAAGATGCCTGGTTCCTCCTGTGGAGACTCTTACCCCCATGATGCACCAGCAGCGTTTATTGCAACCATATGATCTCCTTTTAGGACTTTTTCTTTCTTTCCTGCTCCCTTCAAGTCACCCTGCCCTCAATGACTCCAACAAAAACCCTGCTTATCTCCCAAGCTGCAGATGTCACCTTCTGTCATGCAAAACAAATATCCCTGCCCTCAAATGGCCATCAGCCTGAGAACCAGAATCTCAAGACTTCCTGTACTTATAGGTGATGTCTCATGAGTTGTATCAGGTGCAATTGCTGAATGCAAGGGCCAAGAATGTGTGACAAATGGGAGGGAGGAATTGGCTTATTTCAGAATGGCCACAAGAAAGGCTGTATGCAAACCGTCTGTAACCCCAGTCCTTATGGGTTTGCATAGGAAGCAAGCCCTGACCTCACCCAACCCCAGAAGTGGTTTCTCCCAGGGCTATGGGAGGTCCCCTGGCAGGCAAGTGTCTACACCTTAGCTATGCAGGTCCACTCCACTGTCAACCATCCACTGTAGATTACAACTCCACTTGATCCCATGTTGACCTATTGGATTAAGGACCCCTCAACACCTGTGGGCTAGTGTGTTGGCGATATTCTACTTCCAACATCGAAAGAAAGACTGTGAAACCCAGGTCTAATTGATCATCAACCTATTCTGCCCTGCACAGATCCCACAGATGCCTCTTTGACGAGCTTAAAACTATTTTTAAAGGACTCCAAAGCAAGATTATTTGTCTGCTCAGAAACTGCATCCAGTGTTTTGTGTCCTTTTCCATCTAAAGCAGTGAATCTCAACCTGTGGGTCATGGCCTCATTTGGATCAAATGATCCCTTCATAGGTGTACCTAACACCATCAGAAAACAGATGTTTACATTATAATTCATAAGAGTAGCAAAATTATAGTCATGAAGCAGCAATGAAAATAATTTTAAGGTTGGGTGTCGCTACAATACGAGGAACTGCATTAAAGGGTCACAGCACTAGGAAGGTTGAGAAAAACGTCCAGTCTTAACCCTCTCCTAAACATGGTCCACAGTGCACAGCTCTGCACACTAGCAAGATTGAGTAGACCCGGATATTCGTTATATATAAGTATTGCATAAGTGGTAACTCAAACATCTGGCAACAAAGATCTAAATAATATTGTGTATCTAATTAAAAAGCAAACAGGAGAGGCTGGGAAAAGCTGCACAAGTGTGTGTTTGTTGGACTGAAAAGGTGCCCAGCATTCAATACGTTATTGCTTCAAGAAGTAAACGTTAAGAAGATTTAACACGCACGGTGTCCTAGAATGCTGAAGAAGAAAGTGAAAAGATCACAGACTCTTTTAATCTTAAACACTTTTCATTCATCCACCCAGTAATAGAACAGTCAGTGTGTGTTGAAGAAAAGTGGGTTACAGAACAGCGTGAAGAACATGATACAGCGTCTGTAAAAACAAGGAATATATGCGTATTAGAGAGCCTAGAGGGGTCTTTCATCAAAATATTTCTCTCTAGGATGTAGAACTAGATTTATTTTTATTTTCATCTTTATGATTTCTCCTGTATCCATTTGCATATTTATAAGATTGTGCACTACTTTTGCTTTCTGAAAATACTGTGGAAATTCTTTGTTTTGTTAAAAGGGGCAATACCTAAAGCAAAGAAATTCTTACCTAATGCTAGTCCATTGGAAACGTCCAGGGGTCTTTTTGGTGCTGGGCCTCATTTACACTCATGAATAAATGAAGAGCTAAGGGCCGTACCAAATGCCACAGTGCATACAAATGCCCTCACCTGTTTTCTAGGTAAATGCGGAAGACCACCCCAGCAACAACTCAGTTCTTGGCAGTCTCAAAAGGCTTTAAGTCTCAATGTCTTATGTGTACTTCAAACAAGCTTGTTGCCTAAACAATCTTCCTGTGTTTCCTTAGTAACCACTAGTCAACATTTCCAGGTTGGCACCATTGTTTACTGGATGGATGGATGGATGGATGGATGGATGGATGGATGGATGGATGGATGGATGCATGGATGGATGCATAGGTGGATGGATGGGTGGGTAGGTGGATGGGTGGATGGGTAGTTGGGTTAGTGGGTGGGTAGATGAATGGGTGGGTCGGTAGGTGGATGGTAAATGGGTAAGTAGGTCAGTGGGTAGATGGATTGGTGGGTAGATGGATGGATGGATGGAGAATAAGTGAGTGGTGAATGAGTGACTGAGTGAGTGAACAGACAAAAGAATGAATTAGCACACCTATTTTACTGACAGAAGACTGAGAAGCAGGGGTGAAGCAATATGCCTAAGGGGACACAGTCAACATAAAACCATCAGATAGGACTCGCTATCCTTACTCTCTTTTATACTCCATTATTTTTTTAGAAGGAAATACCTCAATGTTATAGATAGCATTGATAAACAGGAGTCATAGTTAAAACACCCATGGCACAGGTATTGACCCACCAAAATGCTACCAGCCCCAGCAACTGTATAATCTCTTAAGACTTCCCTAGGCCAGGCCTTAACTCATGACTGTTGCATAAAGTGTGTCTTAGGTATCAGAAGGGCCCTTTATGGGCTTAACAAAGGAGCCACTTGCTTCCTGGTATGGAAGTATGTCGTTATTTTAACAACAGAGAGCCTTCCGTATGCATGTACCATTCTAAAATCCCTTCACACAGACAGTGGAAGGATTGCTACTCATGGGAGAAACCGCTCTCCTCACTCAAAGCAAAGCTTTAACAAGGGCACTAAAAACGCCTACATCCAATGTGCATGAATAAACAGAATCAAATACCATTACCTTCTTCTAAACATCATCCCGAGATGTGGCAGGGGCACGTGGAAGGAAATGAAGCAAAATACTACAACCAATCCCCAAGAAATATGCAAAAGCTGGAAGACCAGCCCTCTGAACACACGCTCTGGAAAGCAGTCAGAATGGACCTGACTCCCAGTGCATATAACCCACGAGGCAGGGAATCTATCCATGAGTGACAGCTACTAAGTTGTAACAAGTTGAAAGTCCTAAGAAGACCATAACTCTGAGGAGTCTGAGGAAGAGTTTATTCTCATCAGAAGAAATCTAGAGTCTGCTTGAATAAAGTAGCCTTGGCTCCGGTCCTCAGGAGTAGGTAGTATTTGTAAGCTGGAAGGAAAAGTTACCTTCAGCCATCAATACAGGCCAGCCTACATAGAAACAGTATTATCAATGGTATTTACTGACAAAAAGTGCAAGGCGGACATAATGCACACACTTACTGACCTAGTACTGGTTCATCTCCTCGCTGTGCTATCTAGATCTTTGTTCTAGAACATTCTCCTTCACTCCAATTTCCATCTCCATATGCAAAAAATACTATCAACTATTCATTCTTCCACTTTACAAGTGTATCCCCTAAGAATATTTTCTTCATCCTTCCAAATGAGGGCATTTCTGCCCAGGTTTGAACATTATTCTTAGCCTATCTCTACCATATTACTCGTAATACATAACCTTTCACTATTGGTCAGCACCACTGATATGTGAATATTCTGAAAGAGGGACTTCTTGGGGCCTGGTGATGTACTATACTCATGATATCATCAATAACTATTCAATAAACAACTGGTTAAATTTTAAAAATGAATTCGGTACCTCAATTCTATATCAAAACTCAGATCCTGTCCCTGAAGTAAGCTTTCAAACACCTGTAGATTTCTTCACAGTCACTTTGCAGACAAAAATACACAAATCAACGCCTTCTATCAGCCCAACGCAGATGAAGATCCAAGACTTTCTTGAACTACAGAACTGATACCCAATGCCCTGTGAGGCCATTGTCACCACCAGGCCAGGGTTTTAGCCCCTGCACAGCTCTGTACACAAGTCTGTGCTGGAAGTCAGTGAACAGTAACATGAGAGAAGGTGGGGAGGCTCTCAGCCCCCATTGACAGATTGTCCAGAAACTTGTCAGCAGAGGATGACGGCCATGGGGAGAAAGGAAACAAGGGTTTGAGTAAGATGAGAGTTTAGCCCAATAACATCAGAAAAAATTCCCAAGTTTCTGATGAAAAGTCTTTAGTAACTGTTGAAGTCCAGCTTGAGGGATGAAAATAACTTTTTAAAATGTTAACAATTATTATCTCCAGGGATGATTATTAAAATAATATCCATTTCCTCATCACATCAGAACCAGGCCCAGTTGTTCCTCTGGTCCATGGCATTTACCTGCTAAGCCTTAAATCTTAGCTACTTAGAGAGGAAGCCCCACACTCCCCACTCCCCTGGTTACAAGAATACCCAGGAACCTTCCACTAAGAGAAAGCAGTATTTTACTTGGCTTTAGATGGCTTCTCCATTCTTCCTCTTCTTAATGGCTTCTCTGGTCCAGGAACTAGCAAAATCCTGGTGTCTGGTTTGCCTAGGTCCTGGACACAGGCTTTTAAGTTTCAGAGTAATCTGGTGGGCGAGGCTATTTGGGGGGTGTGGCTGAATCAACAAGGCTGGCTGTGCACGGCTGTTTGCAAGCATCAGGTTACCCAGTGCAATCAAAGGTGCAAAGAGAAACTGTCCCCTCAGACAGGATCAATCTAACAGGCTTCTCAGCCACTCCTGATGTCTGAGGTGCTCCCTTCAGTGACAGAAGCAAAACATAAATGTTTTCAATCCTCAAATGTTCATCTTAGAATTATGTGATGAGACCATCTCATCTCAACGAAAGTGACATGATCGTTCGATCTCCCAGCTGCTAATGCAAACCTCTTGTGGTACTCTGGTGCACTGCCACTTCCCCTGTTCAGAATAGTAGCCACTGACTCACATAACTGCTGGATATTTGAAGCATGGCTCCACAATAGGATAAATGTATATAATTTAATGTAAACATAATCAATCACATGGGGCTACTCTTTAAACATCACAGTTGAAAAAATTCTCAAAAAGTTATTCCCAGAAAAAAAAATAATAAACCGTTGGGATCTGTGATTCTCAGCCTTTGCAGTTCTGAGATCTTTATTGTTTTCCAGTGATGTGGTCAAACCAAGTGCATGGTAAGCAGACAATCTTCCATTGAACCCTGTCAAACTCATTCTTGACATCAAAGGTGTACTCAACTGTGGCTCATTCCAATAGAACATCCAGCATTCATTAAGAACATTCAAATGTCTGAAATTAACAAAAGTTCTATTGCATTTTAACTAAGAAAATTTAAAAATATCAAAACTAAAAATGCTGTAACACTTCTAATTGGAAAAGCACAATGATCAAGATAGTAAAATACCCACACGTTTTACCATATTACCTACGACAGCATCATGGAGCACATAGTAGATGCAAATACTGTGTGATTTTTGCCCTGCCTTCATTTAAATCAAATACATAGATTCCCAGAGCCTCTAGAATAACTGCACCGTCATCAATGACCATTCCAAGAGTGAAGAGCTTATGTGGAAGTCAGGGACTTGTTCAAGCTCTGGCTTTAGGAAAGGAGTAAGGGAGGGAGGGAGAGAAGAAAAAGGGAGAGAGAGACAAAGATGTGTGTGCGCGCGTACACACACACACACACACACACACACAGGGGGGGGAGGAGGAGGGGGGGAGGAGAAGGAGGGAGAGGGAGGGAGGAGGGAGGGAGAGGGGAGGGAAAGAGGGAGGGAAGGGGAGAGGGAGAGGGAGGGGAGAGGAAGGGAGAGGAAGGGAGAGAGGAGGGGGGGAGGGGAAGGGAGGAGAGGGGAGAGGAGGGGGGAGGAGAGGGAGAGGAGAGGAGAGGGAGAGGGAGAGGGAGGGAGGGGGGGGGGAGAGGGGGAGAAAGAGGGGGGGAGAGAGGGGGAGGGAGAGGAGGGAGGGGAGGGAGGGAACAAAAGAAAAGCCCTCTCAAATCCCACAGCAAGTGAATCAATTGTGCTATCAGCCTGGTACCCAACTCCAAGAGCAAAAGAAAAGAGCAAGCTGCAAATCTGCAAGGAACAGTCATATGATTTTCTAAAAATTATTTTCTTTTCTTTCCTTCTATTGCAAATAGTGAGAAATAAGAGGAAGAGAGTTTATACACATAAAACTGTGAAATGAGCCATTAACATAAACCTGCCTACCCAGGGAGGCCTCTGAGAAACTGAACCAGCTCCATTGATGCTTTAGTGAAATCTGCTATCTTTTGAGATTTTCTTTTAAAGCTTTCATAACTTCCCAGTTCTTTGCGGATTCTATCCATATCCATGGGTATCCTCCCAGAAATGAGCAGTAAAACAAAGATCGTCTCTTTGCAATAAGTCAGTTTAAAAGGTTTCGTTTATCGATTCTTTGAGCACTTTGTTGTGTTTCCCACACACTCAGAGGCCTCTTGGGTGCAAAACTCTACAGGTGCAGTACAGGTCCGTGCCTTCCTTAGAGCCAGCAGCCTTGACATCAAATACACCGGGGCATGAGGCTGAGCTCGGGTCCCAGGGATCATCAAGATTATCTTTAAACATTGACATTTTCTTGATGAGCTTGAGCCTTGGATTTCTTATCTGTTAAATGGGTTTAAGCCATCACTGTGCAGTTTGTGAGAAGTCAGAATCATAGCATGCCATATGCACTCTACAAAGATCAGCTACCGTGAAGCACGCTCTCCCAGCCCGCACCTTGGTGAGTACTGCATATGTATTCTAGAAGCTACTAATAAACAGGAAGCTAGGAGCTGAAGTTCAGCGAACTCCCTTGTTCATTAGCTCCATGGCAAACGGCTTCTTCCGCTACCAACAGAAGCCAGAGGCAAGCGCACCATAAACCTAGGGTGTGTGGTAACAGCAGAGTTCACAGTGCACACACCAGCTGTTCTCTCTCCCAGGGTAAATTTGCCCTGTGGTTCTCTGGAATGAAACCAACAGTCTATTTGCAAAGGAACATGGGAATTCAAAACAAACAACTGTATGAGCGGAGCAGTCTAGTATAGCAACAGCTACTGTCCTCGGCATCCGCATCGGGAGTCGCGAACCCTGAGTTGGAGAGTTTGCTCTCGGCGTTCATGGCTATGTGTCCCTGGGAAGGCTACTGCCCTGCCCCAAGCTTCTAGATCCCATTTCTTTTTATAAAACAAAAAGTAGATTAGGCAATGTCCAGCAATCACTGGAGCTGCTTCTGTCACAGCATCCCAGGATGAGCTGAGAAAAGCAGCAGGGAAATGGGCAAGGAATACAGAGCCGGAGAGACCTGGGCTCGAACTGGAGCGGTGACTTCAGCTGGTCCTCTTAGTCTCTCGCCTGGATTCTCAGTTGCAAAAGGAGGTGATGGCACGGCTGTTGGGGGATTTGTGAGAGCTAACGTCAAATACAGCACCGATCCTGTGCCACTGGAGCTGCTCAGCAGGAGATGACTGCAGCTGCGGATAGTACCGCCATTGTCATTCTTACCTTCGCCTTCAAAGGTTAAGTCCCAAGGACATTTGATCACATAGCAATCGCAGGGAACCCACTTACTATTGTTAGCGCTTTCTTAAATTTTTTTTTCCTGACACTAGTTAACCTTTCCTCCTTTGTGTTCATTGCTATTGCTTTTCAATTTTCCACCAGACACCATTGGTATCTACCACTTTATTTATTTATTTAACAACAACATTGATTATGAGGAATGTCATGTTGGCTCCATCACGATCACCAGCATCATCAATAACATCATCACCATCATCACAGTCACTGTCCTCCCCATTTCCCATTTCCCAACACCTGAGTCACTCACCGGAGCCCTCCACACCCATCCAACCAGGAGGTCAGGTTAGAGCTCAGACTCTGAAGTTCATGATTCTTACATCTTGTCAACAACTTTACAAATGACCTCGACTTTTCCCTCACTGCTGCACCTGAACTAGTCTTAAAGGATTCCTTCTTGAAGCAACTCACTTCATCCATACGTGGAACCCAAAGCACAGTCTTTTCTACCAGTCTCTATCTAAATGTACGCCGTGTACTTGACCACGCTTTTCTCCACTAGAAGACATTAAGACCTTTTAGATGAATGCTGTTTTCAGTTTGTTTATTTATTTATTTATTTATACAACCTCAGAAAATATTTGTCTTATTTTAAGCTAGCTTTACTTAGGGACTTCTGGTTTTATGAAAGAGCCAATTTAATCAGTGGTGAGATGAATATGATTTTAAGGTTCTCACTGAATTGAATTAGATTGAATAATAAAAATGACAAAAACAAACAACAACAACAACAACAAAAGCAAAGTTTCCATAGGACTATGTACCAGGGATACATAGACTAAGGATACAATCCCAGTGCTATGTACAAAGAGTCCTAGATTTCCTTTCTTGTGGCCAACTATCTAATTATCCTCCACCCACCAGCTCACCATCCTTCACCCACCAGCTCACCATCCTCCACCCACCAGCTCCCCATCCCCCCACCCACCAGCTCCCCATCCCCCACCCACCAGCTCCCCATCCCCCACCCACCAGCTCCCCATCCCCACCCACCAGCTCCCCATCCACACTGTCTTCTCCTACAGCTTCTACCTCTCATTGCCTGTCTTCCTTCTTGCCATCTGTCATCCTCTCCGTGGCTGCCTTCTTAGATGCTACTCATCTGCTCTGTTGAATGTCTTACTCCTTGTTCCACACTTTAGTTCCCATAGGAGTTATAGCCCAGACCAGCTAAGAACCATTTTTTGTCTGAAATGGTGTTTTGGGCATAGGGGATGACCTAGCCTGATGAGCGAGTGTGCCTGCCACTGCTGAGTTACATGTGGTCTGAGGTATCAGATGTGGCTGCCCAGGGTAGAGCACTCAGGGAAGGTGGTGAGGGGCAGGTTCATTTTAATGAGAGGGTAATGAGCCACAGCAGGGACCAGGACGGCCATTGCAACCACAACCTGGTGAATATTTCCTCTCTAGATGCTGTTATTGACTTCATAGAAGCCTAGAACTGTTCTGTCATTTTGTATTGCTTAATGTTTTCATGTCTTAACTGATGAGGAATCTCAGAGTTTACTAGAACAACACCATTTAGAAGCTCCTTCACTTTCAAACTTTCTGGTGACACGGACACATAATCCCAGCTATGAAGACGGCAGGTTCAAAACCACCCTGCGAAATATAGTAAGACCCTATCTCAAAAACAGAAGAAAATAAGAAGAAATCATAGCTCAGTAGTAGAATGCCTGCTGGTCATGAATGGGGCCTAAATTCAATCCCAAGCACAAAAGGAACACATGGCTTCCATAAATACAGTCCCTGATAGTTGCCAATGCCTGTCCATAGCCCCTGTGCCTTTTATTGCTAAAGCATCCTAAGTTGGTAAGCAGAGTTGTCACCATCACCATTTAATAAAGAAAAGTTGGAGCTTAAGAAAAGGCAGGTTTCCCAGGTCATAAAACTAGGTAATGATGTTCAGACCTCGGACTCCATTTCCTACATCAACCCCTGAAGAAATAGAATCAGTTTTCATTTCTCTCAGCTCCTGGCTTTTAACCAATTGTGACTATTTGAAGCTAAATGTCCCTCACCAGTCTCCTTCAGTCTGGCCTGATGCTCATTCCTCCTCTCTGGAACACTACCACCACCCAACACACTCCTGACTCATTGCTCTGCTTCACAGAGCAATTTCTGTTGTTCAGTGGCAGAGAAATCTTTCTAGCACCATTTTCAATGAGTCCCCTCCACAGTCACAGTGCTCACTGTCTGCAAAATAGTTTCCTTGGTAACCTGGAAACTCCAGCTCTATCTACTTCCTGTGTGACCACTCAGGCCCAGTTACACATCTCTCCAAGAACTCCAGTATGGCTAGTCCCCAAGCACGGCTGGCATTTTTCTCCTCTGGGTCTTTACCTGAACCACTGCCCGCACACTACAGTTATCTGCAGGTGTGTTATCACATTGTCATCACGGTTTTGTTTCTTCTAACCTACTGAAATGTTTTAAAAGGTCTCTAGCCAGGTGTGGTGGCGCTTACCTACTGGAAGGGACCAGCCTGGGCTACATAATACAACAACAAACGAAGGACACTCTAGCGTCTCTTGAAGAATTAGCACGTGATTCAGTCAACTGAGCTGAGAGCTGGGTCATCGTCTTATTATTTAGCATCCAAGCAGACTCACTCGTAATTGTGATTTAGCACAGTTCCTTAGACATTTGAGCTTGTGACAGTTGTCTTATGGTCTCATCCCCAGAACTGTTCTACAGCACAAGCTTCTTTTACATTCACAGATGGCCTTCAAATCATGTCTTCTCCGTGAAGAGAAGTGCTAATTGGCTCTAAGTTAGAATTAATCTCTTCTTTCTCTGCCCTCCTTTAAACTTAGTAGTGACTGCCTCTACTTGTATCTACTTAAAGACTTTACCAACTCTAGCCCTCTCACTAGATCACAAACTAATACTAATTCTAGTTCAACTTTGTGTCTCCCATATTGCCTAAGACTAACTTGACTTGGATTTGGTTTTATTCAATCAGTTGTTAAATTCTCCAGTTAATACCAACTCATCTCTGATAGTATTTTCCAGTTCCACTTCTAGTCTGAGCTGTATGAGTGTTGACAGCACCTGCTTCTCATGAAGGGCCTTACCTACTTAGGAAACAAATGAGTTTTCTAAGTTCTATTGATGTAAAAAAAAATGTTAAGCTCTTAAATAAATCATCATCCAAAGAGAAGCAAGAGTGGTGTATTGTCTTTGGCTGTGGACCAAAACCAAGCCCAGCCTCAGAGTTTCCCCACAGAGACTTCCCAAGAAGAAAGGGGGTGGAGAGAGGGAGGAGGAAAGGAGGGAAGAGAGAGAGGGAGAGAGAGAAAGAGAGAGAGGCTGATTTTCAACTCTCTTGGACCTATTCACAAACTTCACTTTGCTCAAACAGCAACTGATGCCCCAATACAATATTTGCTCACAAGAACCCATTGTGTTCCCATCATATTCGGGTTACATTTTTGTGAGTTACTTCCTCATTGTTTTACTTTTTCCTCTTCTCCTATACAGCATGGATCTAATTTGAGCACACAGCATTTTATCAGGATCTTTGGTAAGTCTAGGATAGAAAAAAATACATTTTGTTCTTAACACATGGGATCATCCTACCCGAATGTAGAAACAATAAAACATTTGGATAATAGGTGTCAAATCCTGCACATAAACAGAAGAAATCTTCACCATAGCACTTTCTGTGCAGGCTTGTGTGCACTATGGAACTTTCTTCGTACCCCTGTACCCAGGTTAGAGGGATGGTCGTTTGTGACACCATGCCATCATCTGAGCATCCTTTCAATGTGTTAAGTGTATGTGACAACTCTGGATTAGTCCTTCCCTGAGTAAGAACATGATTAAGATGTGAGAGAAATTCCCTTAATGGTTCTGGCAACCCAAAGTACTAAAATTTTGCTATATGTCATTGTGGTTTGTGGACAGCAATGTCATATTATACACTTAAAATCCATCAAGAGGAAATGTTTTACATTATGTGTTCTTTGTATAATAAAGAAATAAAAAGGGGGAAAAAAAGAAGGCGTAAGGGAAGCCTCTGAAGACATAATTTTTCCCAGTAAGATGGTTATTAAGTAACCATTCCAACCCCTACTTGAAGAATTGCCGAAAGAAAAGCTGAGTTACCTAATCAAATATTGATCCATAACACGTTGAAGTGCTGATTGTTGAGAGGGACATGGTACATGCCATGAGAAAGGACAATGGCGGAAGAAGCCATGACTGTGTGAAACAAAACCCAAAACCCCTCTACCTATGTCTCCTCCTTTCCCGTATTCTGTAGTATTTGTATTGTCTACAGTAACTTCCCTTCCTACACTTGTGTCGCTTGATTATTTTGCAGAGGTATATTGAGAGTAGCAGCACCATAATCTAATCCAAGAGTTGACAAGCTGTAAGCTACAGTCCTAATACAACTTCCTACAGGCTGTTGTAAATAACGCTTTATTTACAGCCATACACATTCATTTACATACATCCTTGCATCCTTCAATGGTGGAATCAAAGAGTATAGACCAACGCTATATGGACTTCAAAGCCTAAAATATTCATTACATGGCCCTTCACCGAGAAGTTTGCCAACCTCTCACCTAACCCACGGGATCCAAACACCAACTGGCGTTGCTAAATAATGAAGGGAAAATGAGCATCGTTCTGAGCCCCAACACTTGGCACTGACATAATCAAAGGAAAGCATTGGTATTGTCTTTGGAGTAGAGGTTAAGACATGAGAAGAATAGTTTCATCATATCACATGAGAGCATGGTTTGTAAATGCTTGATCCAGGGAGTGGTGCTGTTAGAAGGTGTGATCCTATTGGAGTAGGTGTGTCCTTGTTGGAGAAGGTGTGTCACTGTGAATGTGGGCTTTAAGACCTTCATCCTAGCTGCCTGGAAGCCAGTATT
Organism: Rattus rattus; assembly: GCF_011064425.1. NCBI lineage: Eukaryota > Metazoa > Chordata > Mammalia > Rodentia > Muridae > Rattus > Rattus rattus. The sequence goes on along the minus strand of NC_046154.1, from coordinate 233,043,082 downwards.
CTGCTAGCAGCCTCTGGATGAAGATGTAGAACTCTCAGCTCCTCCTGCACCATGCCTGCCTGATACTGCCATGTTACTGCCTTGATGGACTGAACCTCTGACCCTGTAAGCCAGCCCCAATTAAATGTTGTCCTTATAAGAATTGCCTTGGTTATGGTGTCTGTTTGCAGCAGTAAAACTCTAAAACATATGGTTTGTCTTAGTTGAAGTTGTCATTGAGCACTTTACATGGGGGGAAAAATACAGTTTCTAAATGAATAAGGCAGACTAGACCTGTCAGACAGATTTATCCTATATTAGGAAATTATTTGCAATGTAGGTTTTGATAGAAGGTAGAACCCACCTTCTAGAACAGATCCTAAAAATATTAAATGCTTTTTTTTTAACCAACTCACCAAGGGTTGGTCAACTGGGCATATTTACCCAAGGCTTTGATTCTGAAGCTTGTGATATACAGAGACAGAGAATTCATCCTATGATTGGGCCTGGGGACTGCAGAGATACTCAGTATTAGTAACCAGGGCTAGCAGCAAGGGTGGTGTCACCAAGCTCAACAACAGGAGACAACCCCTGGTCCCCACTGTCCCTGATACGATGCTGCCTGAGTTCAGGCCTCTTTGTTTCTCTAGGTTTCTGCCTCTTTTCTGATTCAATTTTTTTTCAGATTCCCACGAACCTTATCAACCATGTAAAACTTTTAATTTTCAGTGTACTATTTTATTGAATTTTAATATGCGTAGGAAAGTAATCACACTAAATGAAGAAAGAAATAATTATATAGCTTTATGAGTTTTCCCAGAGTCAGTACAACCATATATTTCGGTCCCTAATTATGAAATGGAGATTTATTGAATTGTTTTGGGTGCTGGGAATTGAACTTAGGACCTTACATTTGAGGCCAACCAAACCACTGGCAACATCCTCTTAGGAAGCTCTTAACCATTTCTTGTATAGGAGTTGTTAAGTACAGGGCTCTTCCGTTTTCAGTAATGTATAGGGTTGAAAAATTACTAGTTGTGTTATGTATTAAAAGATTACCAGAGAGCATGGTAATCTTTGTATGTGTGTCCTCACATGTAGTGCTCACAACATGACTATTAACCTACTCTTTCCACAGTGTAGTTATCATCATTCTCACGCAACAAAACTACTACTAAATCTCCCAGTTTATGGACTTAGAAAGGTCCAGTGCTTAGTTGAAGGCCACACAGGTCAGAAGTACCAGGTCTGTCTACACATGTAACTGGGAGCCTAACTCTACCAAACTTCTTCCAGAATCTGTATAGTCCTGTTGTAAGAGAAATTGAATGGGCTTATGATTCCTAGCAAAGATGAAATTCAGCAGTTAAACCAACTATATATTTCAAGATGTTCTAGTAGCCAGCTATGGAAAAAAAGACAAAACAAAACAAACAAACGAAACAGTTCTTAGTTACAATGTTTGACAATTTCCATTGTGTAAATATTCCCACTGTATCAGATTTTAAGTTACCATGATTTAACCATAAGTTCACAAGCTTCCTTAAATGCTTAACATTGGCTCTTGCAAACCACATGACCTGGCTCGAGCATGCCCCTCTGCCTAAGCCCTACTCTATTTTCTTTCTTTCTGTATTGTTTGCTGCTTTATTTTATCTCATACTCTAGAAATCTGAATTAAACGAGATCTTAGAGGCTATTTAGACTCTATATGGGCCAATGGAAGACTCTGTTCCTGACCATCTTGAATTTTATGTCTGCCTTCTTCTCAGTGCCTATAGTAGGTAGAAACTCACTACCACCACGGACCTCATTTTTGTGAAATAGTCACCAGGGTTCCAAGAATCTGGCAAGATTTGGGAATGGGTTGCTCCACTCCATGTTTCTTTCAGCAGTAGACTGATCTTCCTCCTGCTACCGGAAAACTCTACCCATGTCACTCTGTAGTGTGTGGATCTCATAGGCATCTGCTTACCCAGGACCCACCTTCTTACACCACGATCAGGGATGAGGGCTCAAGGCTGTGGCGGGATCGTGGGCTGGCTTCGCTGTGCAGCCATCGTGTGTGGAGCTGAAGCTAAATAGGTCATTGCTTCGGAGTGAGCAGCGAAGCTGAGTGGCAGAAATGCTTAGGGAGGAAAAAAGTGAGGTTCATTAAGTTGTCAGATCTCTCCTCTCTCGGAGAACATCAGATTCTTGCATAACTAAGCATTATTTCCCAGCAGTGCCTGGAATCTCTGTCTTCATTCACTTTGTTCTGCAATTTGCCATCCCAGGGGTATTGAGAATTAGCTCAGCATTACCAACAGGGGCGATGGCTCATAGAGAACACTCTGCAGTGCTGATGCACTCTACAATAGTGAAACACTCTACAATAGTGAAACACTCTCTACAATAGTGAAACACTCTCTACAATAGTGAAACACTCTACAAGAGTGAAACACTCTACAGTACTGATGCACTCTACAATAGTGAAACACTCTACAATAGTGAAACACTCTACAATAGTGATACACTCTACAGTACTGATGCACTCTACAATAGTGAAACACTCTACAATAGTGAAACACTCTACAATAGTGATACACTCTACAATAGTGAAACACTCTCTACAATAGTGAAACACTCTACAAGAGTGAAACACTCTACAGTACCCTTCACCTGCTATGTAGGTCAACAGGCACTTCACAAGCCTGGTGGACTTACTATGCTTATTTATGTGGGCACTGAGTAGGACAGCAGGTGCTAAGCTTCCCAACAACTTTCTTCTATTCATATTTTAGATAACGCAGGAAATAACAAGTTTCCCTGTGGCATCTCCACAGTATACATCACTGTATTTGTTCTTTACCTGCCCACGCCTCCCTCGAATTTAACAGAGCTCTTTCTTACCCCCACGGATAATCTCTCCCTTTTATGTGAATGTTTGATTTGACAAAAATCATGTATTCAAAAACTAAATTTAAATTTTTTAGCTTTCAGTTCATTTTTACTTAAAATCTGAATAGTTGTGTTCTTATAACGGCGTTCTAATCAAACTGCTTTGAATGATTTTATAAGAAAACATATTAGATGTGTAAAAAATAGATTTCACACTTGTAGATTGGCTTTAGATTGTGTTTCTAATGAGATACATTTAAATATCAGTATCTGAATATATCAGATTCTACTTTCTAATCCTTCACATATGTATATGTATATGTATTTGTACATGAGATACAATATACAAAACAAATGAAGCTTCTTGATTGTTTTTGTAAATAAGGTGATACTGGAATTGATTCAAATGATTATCTCACATTTTGTCTGCAGCTCTTCTGTTTCTGCAGCTGAGTTGAATATTTGCAACAGCGATGAATGGGTCCATAAAGCTTAAAATATTTATTGCCTGGCCCTTTACAGCTCTGCCAGCTCCTGCTTTCCTGTCACTGTAATACAAATTATGTGAAAAAGATCTGCTTCTTTCAATTGCATTAATAATTCTGCTGCAGAGAAATCAAGAAACGCCAATGCTACCGAGTAAATAAATAGTCTGCTATGAATACATAGTCTCACCATTGCCAGCTACCCTTGGAAATGGTGCTGGGCTGGCAGCAGAGCACCTGGGCAGGCAAAACTGTCACTAAATTCAACCACCCTTGACACTGCGCCCCGTCTATAAAAATGACCGTTTTACTTGTTTGCTACTGTCACCATGAAGGCAAATCTGTCGAGACGTATTTTGCCAAGCAATGGCTCGGCTTGTGACTTTCAAGCCTTCTTCAGTACATTTTGATTTATTTATTTTTGTGTCCATGTGGGGGGGGGGTGTACACCTTATGGGAGTCAGTTCTCTTCTTCCCTCATGTGTTGTCTGGGAATGGAACTCAGCCCCATCAGGCTTGGCAGTAGGAACCACAGTGAGGAGGTACCAGCTTGATGCTTTTCGTCTCAAAGAACTGGTCTTCCTACTGCGCATGAACAGCAGTGAGGGTGAGAGGGCACCCCTCCATTGCTCCTCACTTCTTGTCGGCAGGCACAGAAATCGTAGTGTTCCTTCGTGGCTCTGGATTCTGCGTGTCTTCGTAACACCAGTTGCTCAATGAGCAGGGCCAGCAGGAGCACGTCCTGTGGTCCTCTGAAGAGTGGCAAATAAGATGAGTGATCTCAGGGCCCTTCCTCCAGCCCCTTCCAGCCTAGGAATCACGCCACAGGGTGCTTCATAGGGCACTACCACAGGCGAATTTCAAATGTTTACTAATCTGGCTTTTCAGCCAAGAAGGGTCCCGAGGTTAGAGCATCACACTGCATACTCCTCTGATTCACTAACATTGCTTCGTTCTCAGAGTTTTCTTTGTAATCTTCTTCCTTTCAGAGAGAGAGAGACTAGCATTGCATTTTCAGAAGGGGTTTTCCTTTGGTCCCAGCTTCATTTTAAAATAAGCACAAGCAAGATTCAGAATTCAGGTATAATGTTTTGGAGAAACTATTGGTGTCTATAGCACAGCAGGTTGAACATAGAGTAGCAGAGAGGAAACTGAATAACATCATTGTAGAAATGATGAAAGTCTAAGGTGACGGATGAACCAATGACCCTGAGTTAAGCTCTACCCAATAGGAACTTAAATTAAAACATATTTAATGTGTCAGTCAAAAAACTTAGATCTATAGAGAATGGATAAAAGGTAATAATAATAATAATAATAATAATAATAATAATGGCACCTACCTCTAGCCCAAGAGGCAGAGGATAGCTGTAAATTTGATGTCTACATAGCAAGTTCCGTGTTAGCAGGGCTACACAGGAAGATCCTGTTTCAAAAACAAAAAAAAACCCAAAATGTAAATACTAAAAAATAAAGTAAAGTAGTACTTGGATGATGCCTCTAAAATTACTGTATTTAAACATACACGCTGCTCTTATTCTGTGCCAGGTGCTATTCCAAGCAACTCACTAACTCATTTACTCTGAGAATAAGTTCTGTTGAAGAGTACTCAGCAAGGGCTGACATGCATGGCTCCTGAGGCATGGCTCTCACCCATGCCTGGCCCAGGAGCTCAGTCCCAGTGACAGAAGCATTGTCATGGAGGGTGGTGGCTGACTGACAGCTGGTGGGTAGGTCAGAGGCCTGGGCTGCAATGCAAAATTGAATTTCAATCAGTTGCCCAATAGTTTAAGTCAGCTCCCTCCAGAGCCTGCTCCAGCTTTCCCTTTGACTCTGACTCTTGCTGTCCCTTTACCCTTGGCCATGAAAGAGTAAACGCTTGGAAGCAAAGTGTCTCAAATGAAATTCCCCTGCCCCAGTTCTCAGTGGAGCAGGCTTCTTGCCTGCCTGCCATCTTCCTGGTGTTCATTTTGGAAGGTTCTATAGTTGGGACACTCAGTGTGACTGTACTCCCCCATCTCCCAGCTGTCTGCGGCTCTTTCTAAGACTTGCTCTCCTGGAGAGAGACACAGTGTGACTCAACTATTTCAAGCTGTGTTTCTTAAAGGAAACCCTCTGTTTGTCTGAAAAGTATATTTAAAAACATGTTAAAGCAGTTAGAATGACAGGCTTCTCACTATACTATGAAGATTCCATACAGCTGTCTTTCTCGTATTCACGTTCTCCTTTGTATCATAAATTATAAATCGGCTCAAAAAAAAAAAAAACACTAATTAGTCAAACTTAGCAGGGTTTGCTTGTTTCATAACGATTGGAGCTTTTTTAGCCAAGGAAAAGAAATTAACTCATTGAGATGCAAATTTTATTTACTTTATGAGGTCAGGTAGAGAAATCAAAATCAAAGGACATTTATTTCTTTACATTCATGTTCCAGTGATTGTCCTTTTAAAAGGCACTGCTATAGACTTTCTGGTGCAGAGCCTGGGTGATGGAGATTCAGAGGGAAGAGGACGGGTCCAGAAACTGCCCATCACACCAACAGCCACAGTGACCCTGGAAACACTGCGTCTGCAGAGTCCTTTGCCTCCCATGCCCTCCCCACTGCCTCTCATTTGATGCCAAGGCCGCCAGTGGCTAACCACTGAGGAGCCCTTCTGAGCCCAGAGAATGCAGTGGATGAACCCACGGCCTTCACTGCTTTGTGCCAAGGAACAGCATCAAACAGAAAAGGATCACGTTGCTATTTGGGGAGTGCAGAGGAAATAGGACACATTAAACATGTATGTTTAACCGATGAGGGTTGGATAAGACCATGTGCTGAGTGAAAGGAAGGTTAGTGGTTCCAGGCTAGTCCAAAGCACTGGCTACAATTAAACAGGAAAGGAAGTAAGGCTCCTGGGCAGCTCTGCTTGCTAAACGCTCTCATGTACAGGGGGGCACTCTTGTCCGTCGGTGAGCATTTCTATGTGTAAAGTGCTGTGATAACCACCAGGCACCCAGGGTAGCTCACACGTAGAGAGGTCTCAGAACAGTGTGAGGATAAAGGAGAGGAAGGGAACTGGACAGAGACCAGCATGTTCTACAAAGCTCGGAGTGCAGGCTGCTGAGGAGCAGAGAGACAGGCCAGCTCATCTCGGGGACAACAGTGAGTCAGCACACAGAACACTGAATGCAAGTGATAGGGGGACATTTTTGTCTTGCACCAATTTTAGGGGAGAGCTTACAGTTTCTCATCCTGCATACTGTGTTAGCCATAGAGATCTGGGGAGCTATTCTAAATCAAGTTCACAGTGCACCCCTCGATTCCTAGTTTTCTTAGGTTTTTGTTTGTTTGTTTGTTTGTTTTTGGTTGGTTGGGGATTTTTTGTTTGTTTGTTTAGTTGGTTTGGTTGAGATAGGGTTTCTCTGTGTAGGCCTCGCTGTCTTGAAACTTGCTGTGTAGACCAGGTTGGTCTCAAACTCAGAGCTCCTCTAGCCTCTGCCTCCCAAGTGCCGGGGTTAAAGGCATGTTCCACTATACCCAGCTCCCTAGTGTTCTAAGTTTCAGTATGACTGAGTATTGGATTTTGCCCGATGCTTTCCTGTATCAGTTGACACGGTCAGTTGATGTGGTGAGGCACATTGATGGAGGGTGGAATGCTCTACCACCTTCCCGAGACTCAAAGTGTTGCTTGGTGATTCAATAGCATCCTTTGTAGACGTGGTTAGACTCGGGTGCTTTTAATATGGATCTCAAAACGACATTCTTCAGATTATACTGATGAGATAGGGCACAGAGGACAGATGTGTTTGGAAAGCCACTGACATGATTAGATTGAGATGTAGAAACGAGAATTCTCTGACGGCAGTGCGCACTGAAGAAACAGCAGTGGTAAAGATGTTCTTGGAAGGAATTATCATGGTTTTGGCAATAAGCGGGGTTGTGAATGTAAAGAGTAAGGAGGCAGAGGAACCTCTGCATCGGGAGGGTAAGCTGGAGACAGAGGCTGCTTCACTCATCAGGTGAGATTATTCAGAATGAAAGCCATTTGGTACCCAAAAGGTAGGAATGATAAGGTCAGGGCCCAGAAAAAATTCCCTAAGCAATATTGACAGGACACCCATATGCCGCCCAGTTCTTACTTGGGATTTTATTTCTGTGAACAGACACCATGACCACAGCAACTCTTATAAAGAAAGACATTTAATCAGGGTTGGCTTACAGGTTCAGAGGTTTAGTCTATTAGCATCATGACAGGAAACGTGGCAGCATCCAGACAGACATGGTGCTGGAGAAGGAGCTGAGACTTCTACATCTTGATCCAAAAGCAGCAGCAGGAGACTGTGTGTCACAATGGGTATAGCTTAAACATAGGAGACTTCAAAGCCCGCCTCTACAGCGACACACTTCCTCCATCAAGTCCACACCTACTCCAACAAGGCCACACCTCCTAAAAGTACCATTTCCTATGGCCAAGCATAGTCAGAAACCTGAGTCTATGGGGACCATTCCTGTTCAAACCAGCCATGTTTGGAAGTAAGTGCAGAATATGGGAGAAATATTTGGATGGAAGATTACCTTGATAGTGTATTGGTTAGAGTTGTGTTTTAACAAAGAAACAAAGGAGATTGCATCTGGGCAATAATAAGAATACTGAAAGTGTCTAATTCTACATTAAAATCGTGTAGTAAAAACATTACCTTTTATGAAGGTGAAAAAGAAACTAGGCTAATCATTTGCTTTTCCACCTTCATACCTGACCCAGAAGTGCTTCTTTCATTGCATCTTTAAGGCAAATATCCCTTCCTGTTGGTTTACTGAGTAACCTTGAGCAATCCCAGTCTCACTCAATGTCAGACCTAAATCTATACATTGGATTCTGACATATCACGGGCTAACCAATGGGTCACATAGCTTGAAACATTCTCTCTCTCTCTCTCTCTCTCTCTCTCTCTCTCTCTCTCTCTCTCTCTCTCTCTCTCAGCTATCATTAAAATCATGTATAAAGCACTCAGAAGGTGTGGAGGGAGTCTGTGCCCTTTATTTTCTTTAAGTTAGGCCTTTAAAAATGAGTGGAAACTCTCTGATGAATTCCTGCCTGGCTGGACCATTAACTCCAAATGTTTTTGCTCCTCTGGTAGAAGTCAAAGAAAAATTATTATCACTATGTCCCGAAATTAAGCAGACAATGACTCCCCCTGGAACATAAGACTCAAGTCACCAGATTTTTGTTTCTGTTTTGTCACAGACGTACCTACAAGTCTGCGGGGAGACATGTTTGGGGATAGGGGCCGTTGCAGTCATCTGGGGGCACCTCTCGATGTGTGGGCACCAGAGAATCATTAGCTGGGAATGGAAAACAACTTGTCCCTTAGAGTGTACTTCCATTACATAAAGAAGTGAGCCACGGTGATGATAAATAAAGTGACCAGGGAGAAGCGTGCAGAGCAAGATGAAAAGCTGTACTGAGCTCAGACAGCCGGTCCAGCCACGCATCTGCTCTGAGTCACTGCCCCAGAAAAGGAGTTGTGTTCTTATAGCTCTATTTATTACTATTCCCTGTCTTTGATCTGTTCTGGAAAGCCCAAGTCACTGATTTAAAACTCCTTACCATACCGGATATTGATTTTAAACAGGATTTAATAAGGTGGCATCAAAAGTTTACTGAATCCTTTTAACTGGCATATTTTCTTTTAAAGGCATCTTATTAGGTCACCTACCCAGGTATTTGCCTTCTGTTTCATTGATTAAAGTAGAGAGGGGGAGGGGAGGAAGAGGAGCAGAGTAAGGAGAGAGTTCCCAAAAGAACATTGAAAACCAGAAAAACATGTGTGAAATAATCCCACGCACATAAAACAAAGATGGGCAAGAGGACCCTATGGTGTGAGAGTTTATTCTCTGGGGCATAGCAACTTGCAGTGGGTGGGAGTGGGCCTCATGTGTACTAGCGACATTCTTTACTGTGCCTTCAGTGGTGATGTCACTAGTAGGTGTCTTGATACTTATGAAGTGGCACACTTAAGGTATTTGACCATATGTGTATGTATATGTGTGTATGTGTGTGTGCATGTATATAAATATGTGTATGTGTGTATATACATGTGTAAATATATGTATGTGTGTACATGTACATATACATATGTATGTCATACCTTAGTAAGACCTTTAAAATAAGGGAAAAAAACGCCATCCCTTGTGCAAACAGCTATATGCAAATATTGAGAGGAATGACATCATTTAATCAGTATTCCCCATGTGACAGGTGCTATTCTGAGTGCTAATGAGATAAATTAGCTCACTTTTTATGCCCAAAACAACTCTACAAGGTAAATGCTAACAGGCTTTTGAAGACAGATACAGATACCAAAGAGTACATTGGAGTCAGGATTTGAATGAAGGCTCTCTGTCTCCCAAACCTATGCTCTTACCAGCTACATCGTGGGTGACTGAAGAGAGACGAGGGAATCAGGGCTAGGAATTTCCCTTCTTGCCCAGGGTCTCACTGTATGTCTGCGAAATGTCCTTCCCATCTCAACTTCCTCTTTATGCCAGGCCTTCCTTAAGATAACCAGCTGGCACTATTTATCCTTGGGTGGAACTGAACCACATACCTCAGGGTATTTAGCATTCCTGGCCCTGGCCACTCATGCCACTAAATGATTTAGTGATTGTCACAACTACTACAATACTCCAGACTGAGAAAATAAGTCAGTGGTTGAACATTGTTCTAGTACAACAGGGCCTGGGGTTTGGTCCTCAGGGTCACAAAAAGGAAGTTATAAAACATATTCGGCCCATCTATAGGCAGAAACACACTACTCCAAATGTATGGTCCCTGCCCAGGGCATCGAAAGTCCCCGGGCTAAAAAAAATCTGTCATCCCCACCCTCCAGAGCCAGCACTTCCCTCTCTCCTGCCCTAACTCTTCAGACTTTTCCTGGAAGCTTCAGAGGCAAACACCAACCAGCTGTTTGTTGGACCAGTTTCCCTACTTCCTGGTTGTATTCTATGCCCCATGTCCCTGCCTCCCTCCGCTGTTATCCTGTGATTGAACTGTGGCCAAAATGTCTGAGAGAAGCGTTACTCTGTGCCTGCCTACGAGCCTCCAGGCTCTCTCCCCACTCTTTCCTCTGGTAATATTCAAATGGTCTGGTCTTCATCAAAGAAGGACTCAACCTCACTCCACTGACACCTAACTCTTAACAGGAAATAGCATCGAGCACATCAAGTCACTACAAATCCAGGTGTATCTGTGAGAGCGGCTCGCCTGGCCCCAGTACGTCTTAGGAACTGCTGTTGACCTAGGAAGATGTTGAGATTTACTGTGTCTCAAATTTCTAGCTAAAGCTCAAAGGTTAAAGCAATAAGTAATATGTCTCTTATGTTCCAAGGCAGAACATCAAACATCTGCCAAGAACAGCCTCTAGAACGTTCTACACAGCACCAAACTGGCCTTGAGAAACCTGGCCCACCTTCCCTCTCAGCCATCTCTCTAATCTTTAGAAGTAACTTGGAGAATGAGGCAGGAGAGGCCCGCCTGGAATACATACCAGAGTCAGTCTCCTCAGTCTGACAGACACAGCGAAGTACCAGAAGATGTTTCCGTTAAAAGAAAACGAGTGAGGGGTACATCAGAAGCCTGTGGTTTTGTGACATTTATAGAAAGCAAAATGTTACTTTCAAAATGCTTTTATGGGAAGTTTGTACTTTCTGTGAGTTCCTGGGACAGTTTGCTTGTTCTGCCTTTTGCCTCCATAATCTCCTGTCCTTTTATCAGTCTCTCCCTCCCTACCCCTACATTGTCACACACACACACACACACCCGAGCGCGCGCACTCGTGTTCTCAAGGATCAGTGCCCAACTGGTGGCAGGTTGATTCCACTGGACCACTTCCTTCTTAGCAGGGGCATTGCTTCCTCCTTACAGAAATAGATGCTTATTCTGGATGCAGATTATCCCGTTTGTCTCAGTCAGGGTTTCTATTCCTGCACAAACACCATGACCAAGAAGCAAGTTGGGGAGGAAAGGGTTTATTCAGCATTCACTTCCACATTGCTGTTCATTGCCAAAGGAAGTCAGGACAGGAACTTGGAGGCAAGAGCTGATGCAGAGGCCATAGAGGATGTGGCTTATTGGCTTGCTTCCCCTGGCTTGCTCAGCTTGCTTTTTTTTTTTTTTTTTTTTTTTTTTTTTTTTTTTTTTTTATTAACTTGAGTATTTCTTATGTACATTTGGCAAACATCCCTTCCCTCCCCCCTTCCTTATGGGTGTTCCTCCCTACCCCCCCCATTGCCGCCCTCCCCGACAGTCTAGTTCACTGGGGGTTCAGTCTTAGCAGGACCCAGGGCTTCCCCTTCCACTGGTGCTCTTACTAGGATATTCATTGCTACCTATGAGGTCAGAGTCCAGGGTCAGTCCATGTATAGTCTTTAGGTAGTGGCTTAGTCCCTGGAAGCTCTGGTTGTCATGCATTGTTGTACATATGGAGTCTCAAGCCCCTTCAAGCTCTTCCAGTTCATTCTCTGATTCCTTCAACGGGGGTCCCGTTCTCCGTTCAGTGGGTTCCTGCCGGCCTTCCCCCTTGTATTTGCTGTATTCTGGCTGTGTCTCTCAGGATCGATCTACATCCGGCTCCTGTCGGTCTGCACTTCTTTGCTTCATCCATCTTGTCTAATTGGGTGGCTCTATATGTATGGGCCACATGTGGGGCAGGCTCTGAATGGGTGTTCCTTCAGTCTCTGTTTTAATCTTGCCTCTCTTCCCTGCCAAGGGTATTCTTGTTCCCCTTTTAAATAAGGAGTGAAGCCTTCACATTTTGATCATCCGTCTTGAGTTTCATTTGTTCTAGGCCACTAGGGTAATTCAAGCATTTGGGCTAATAGCCACTTATCAGTGAGTGCATACCATGTATGTCTTTCTGTGATTGGGTTAGCTCACTCAGGATGATATTTTCCAGTTCCAACCATTTGCCTACGAATTTCATAAAGTCGTTGTTTTTGATAGCTGAGTAATATTCCATTGTGTAGATGTACCACATTTTCTGTATCCATTCCTCTGTTGAAGGGCATCTGGGTTCTTTCCAGCTTCTGGCTATTATAAATAAGGCTGCGATGAACATAGTGGAGCACGTGTCTTTTTTATATGTTGGGGCATCTTTTGGGTATATGCCCAAGAGAGGTATAGCTGGATCCTCAGGCAGTTCAATGTCCAATTTTCTGAGAAACCTCCAGACTGATTTCCAGAATGGTTGTACCAGTCTGCAACCCCACCAACAATGGAGGAGTGTTCCTCTTTCTCCGCATCCTCGCCAGCATTTGCTGTCACCTGAGTTTTTGATCTTAGCCATTCTCACTGGTGTGAGGTGAAATCTCAGGTTGTTTTGATTTGCATTTCCTGATGACTAAAGATGTTGAACATTTCTTTAGGTGTTTCTCAGCCATTCGCATTCCTCAGCTGTGAATTCTTTGTTTAGCTCTGAACCCCATTTTTTAATAGGTTATTTGTCTCTCATGTCTAACTTTTGAGTTCTTTGTATATTTTGGATATAAGGCCTCTATCTGTTGTAGGATTGGTAAAGATCTTTTCCCAATCTGTTGGTTGCCGCTTTGTCCTGACCACAGTGTCCTTGCCTTACAGAAGCTTTGCAGTTTTATGAGATCCCATTTGTCGATTCTTGATCTTAGAGCATAAGCCATTGGTGTTTTGTTCAGGAATTTTTTTCCAGTGCCCATGTGTTCCAGATGCTTCCCTAGTTTTTCTTCTATTAGTTTGAGTGTGTCTGGTTTGATGTGGAGGTCCTTGATCCACTTGGACTTAAGCTTTGTACAGGGTGATAAGCATGGATCGATCTGCATTCTTCTACATGTTGACCTCCAGTTGAACCAGCACCATTTGCTGAAAATGCTATCTTTTTTCCATTGGATGGATTTGGCTCCTTTGTCAAAAATCAAGTGACCATAGGTGTGTGGGTTCATTTCTGGGTCTTCAATTCTATTCCATTGGTCTATCTGTCTGTCTCTGTACCAATACCATGCAGTTTTTATCACAATTGCTCTGTAATACTGCTTGAGTTCAGGGATAGCGATTCCCCCCGAAGTCCTTTTATTGTTGAGCATAGTTTTAGCTATCCTGGGTTTTTTGTTATTCCAGATGAATTTGCAAATTGTTCTGTCTAACTCTTTGAAGAATTGGATTGGTATTTTGATGGGGATTGCATTGAATCTGTAGATCTCAGCTTGCTTTCTTATAAAACCCAGGACTACCAACCCAGGGATGGTACTGCCCACAATGGGTCCTTCCACCCTTGATCACTAATTGAAAAAATGCCTTACAGCTGGGACTCATGGAGGCATTGCCTCAAGGGAGGCTCCTTTCTCTATGATAACTCCAGCTTGTGTCAAGTTGACACACAAACCAGTCAATGCACCTTCTAAGCATGACATTTCTATTAAACTTCCACACATGGGCTTACAGAAGCTCTGCACAGCCTCCTTGTATTCTGTTCGGTACTGTTTCTGCTCTAGGAATTCACCCACAGTCAACAACATGCACCAATAACCTTGTGCTTACAGAATCCGCTGTTCTTACATGTTCCCCTTACTATCCCGAAGAAGCTAGCTTCAAAGAACCCTGGAATGGCCTTTTGAAGGCACAGATACAATGCCAACCAGGTAACAGTACTTCACAGGCTAGAACAAGGTTCTCCAGAATATTATTTACACTTAACATGAGCTTCCGGTTTTCCCACAGGCGATTCAGAAGTTCATGTGGTGGAGCTGGGAACAGTACTACTTGGCATCACTACCAAACCTACCAGTAAAAATGTTGCTGCCTTTTCTGTAGCCTCAAGCTCAGCTGGCTTGCAGATCTTAATTCCCAAGGAAAGAATGATTCTGTGAAGGGAAGACCATTAACAAGAACCAGAAAATGGAGAGGCTCCATCCTAAGTTGGCAGGGGTTGGAGTTGGGGGCCTTGACACTATAGGACTGCAGTAACATAATACTTGGACCAGTACTGCCCTTGTCTGTCATGGTCCCTATTCACATGGCTAAGATTGCACAACTGGAGATCATGAGCAGAGTATCTCACATAACTTCCCAGAACTGTACACCAGCCCACCTGGACTATACTCCTTCCCATGGCATTGACTGCACATGGGTTCTGCACACAGCAATATGGCTGCTTCCACAATGAGATACTAGTCAATAAGCCAACATAGACAAGGGAAAACATTTCAAGGCCCTATCCCTAAATGAATGACTGTCCATGGCTGTTGGGGTGGTGGTGGGGATCAGATTTCTCCAGAGACAAGATCTCTGATAAGTTACTCAACCCTAAATACATGAACATACAGGCAACACTAATTGGATTTAAAGGACACACACACACACACACACACACACAAACACACACACACACACACTGCTGGGGTGGAAACAGAGAGACAGAGGCTAATAAAGGTGAGGTAGTGAATTTGAGATGGAAGGGACATGGGAGGAATTGGTGGGTGAAGAAAGGGGTGAAGATGATATAAATACTGTATGCTCATAGATGAAATTCTCAAAAAGTTAAAAGATTAAAAACAAAACATGTTTTATCTTGATATTAAGAAAATCTCAAGTTATTTCATCATTTCTTTTCTGAGCCTTCCAAACGGATCAAGTGATGATGGTGATAGGAGTTCATTTAGATAGCTATATTAGAAGGAATGAAATTGTCTGCTCAATGCTTGTCTTCCAGATCCAACTAAGGGCTTTCAGAGAGTCCCACGGGTGCTCAAACAGTCAGACAGGGATACAGGCTGGATCTTACTGGACCATGATCATTTCACGTCCTCTGCAGGATCCACTGGGTCTGGAATTTTGATTACCACTGTCTCTGAAGAGATAAGAAGTATGACCAAAGCTCTCAAACCCTATGCCTTGTTCTGGATCCATTTGCTTTTGACAGAAGGGAGCATTCTGGCAGGTGGCTGTGCACTGCAGAGTAACATTAATGAACTCAGCAGGACTCTCGGGAAGGGAGCTGTTGGTTTACCTCCTGGGCCTGCATGTGCTCCTCTACCTGGCTTAGTCCTTGCACAACTGGATGTGTTCCATCTCCTTCTTTTTCTGTTTTCCTGATAAAGAACATGGAACTCAAATGACTAAGGCAACTTTCCTGAGACCTCATCTCTCGAGAGCATGGTCCTGAGACCTGAACACTATGCTGCTGGCAGGGACACACTCCCTGGTGTGATTGTCTTCACAATGGGAAGACTCGACATGAATGACAAGCTAACCTCAAAGTAAGCCATAAAGAACAACAACTCTGGTGCTGGGTTTGATTGCAACAGATCCCGAGAGCACGAAGAGCCCAAGGGATTGACTTGAGCTGTATGAATTCAGATGAATAATACAGCACGTCAGAGTGGAAGAAACATCAAACAATGTCATTGATCCATTCAATGCAATGAACAAGAAGATAACAGTCTCTACAGTTTTACTTTATGAGATAATATGTTCCTTATTGTATAAGCAATTTTTATGACATTTTCAGCACACAAAGCTGAAGATTTGCCTTTTGTGAAATTGCTGTAGTAAAGCTATCTCCTCCCATGGCCATCATCAGAGCTGTGACACAGTCAGGGCCACAGTGGACAACAGTGATAGCTACCTTTGAGGTAGCAGGGCTGGTAAAGGTGGAGGCAGGTTTCCTGAGGTACAGGACACAATCTCTCATCACCTCAGGCTGCATGTAGCCCTGTGCCAGCTGACTTGAAAGGAAGAGATAGAATATTGACTAGGATTGGGGCTCTTTTTGTGACTTGTTGCCCATGCTACGTGAGACTTTTCAAGAACTCTGCTGCCCATAAGTCACTCATGCCTCTGTAAGTAACTGCTCCGCAATGTAAGCAAGTAATCCCTCCCACAGGCCCCTGGAAGTAACCCCTCCCACGGGTCCCAGTTAGTAACCCCTCCCACAGGTCCCTGGAAGTAACCCCTCCCACAGGTCCCAGTTAGTAACCCCTCCCACAGGCCCCAGTTAGTAACCCCTCCCACAGGTCCCTGGTAACCCTCCCACAGGAAGTAACCCCTCCCACAGGTCCCTGGAAGTAACCCCTCCCACAGGTCCCTGGAAGTAACCCCTCCCACAGGTCCCTGGAAGTAACCTCAGTACTCATCAGTTCAGCAAGCTAGACTTCGGTAGAATCCTTTCTTTGGTCTACAGGACTCTGTGGGGTGAATGAGATTTCTTTGTGTATCCTCAGGTAAAATCATTCAACCAAAAACTCCGTATAATGTTCTGAGCTTTCATAAAGTGGGAGGGCTGTTCACTACCTCCTACAATTAGAATGTAAAGATTCACAATTATGAAGTGAAGATTCCTAAGGACAAAATCTCAGAGGATGAGAAAGAGAAAACCCAGGGTCTCTTCGGGTTCCCTTGGATTCTTAGCACATCCGGTGAGTGACAGGCAGATAAGGAAGCCAAAGTTCAGACTGGTGACAGAACAGCTCCAGGCTTCACTGCAAGCAAACAGTTGGCTGAGTGTACTAGAGAGACAGGGGAGTTGCAGTTCCTTGTTTGATGACACTGGGGAATTTATTTTACACTTGAGCTTCAGTTTTCCAACCTAATACATACTTTATATTAGAGTGATTTTAGCTACATCTGCTGAAGAGGCAATAAAAATTGCTTAAACAACAAAGACACATTATTATCTCATAAAGTAAGACTGTCAGGTGTCTTCAGGCTTATTGAGTTGAAAGATCAGTGACATCACTAGAGATCAGGTTGTCCCCAGTTTTCTGCTGTCCTATCTTCAGAACACCAGCTTTGTCTTACCACCCACCTGCCCTGACAGTGCCCTCACGAAGCTGCAACAGAGAGACGCCTATGAAACAAAGAGAAGGTAAGAAGATGTCAGGTCCAAAGCAAGCTCCATTTCCCCCAATTCTGGCAGTTAGACATTCCTCAGGAACTGTGAAACTGGATCCCTGCTGCCAAAGCAGCCATTTTCCCTTGCCACAGGCATGCTGAAAGACCAAATGGCTATCTGTGGTGGCCTCTACCATACCGAAGCACATACTGGCCTCTAGTGTCCCTCGGCATCATAAAAACCTGTGACACACCTCAGAGTCCATGCTGGCATCTGGGCACTTCCTGGCACTTCTCAGCTCTCCTTATCTTACCCCATACCCTAAAGTCTCCAGCTTAGGCACTTTCCTCCCCACAACTACTCATTTCTCCCTATAACCCTGCTATTTCCACATCCCCACAACCCCCCAACTCTGTTCTTTCTTTGTCTCCCTCTCACGTCCCCTCACTCACTCTCTGCCCCTCTCTCTTCTCTCATGGCCAAGTCCACTCTGCTAGCCATGCTCAATCTACTTTCTCTCTCTGCTCTGGACTCTTCCAGATCCTTCTTGCTGCTCCCCCCCCATATCTACAACAAAAATTCTTCTGTTCAACCATACCTTAGAGTGGTCATGTCACTAGTTTATACATCAACTGCCCAAACCCTCAGTTTATGCAGAGCAAAGTGGGGAGGGGGTGGATGAAGAAAGGAAGGGAGGAAGGAAGAGAAGGGAGGGGGAGAGAGGGGAGAGGGAGACAAGGAAGTACATTTAGGTAGGATTGTTCATACCTGTAATCACACCATTCAAGTTTTATAGTCAAGAGCATAGTAACTCATGGCTAACCTGGGCTATGTAGCAAGACATATGATCAAGTTATATAAATCCTAGGTGAGAGTCCAGAGGAATCCCATTAGCATACTTTAAAGATACCTGCACATAAATGTTTATTATTGAGTCCTTCATACAATCAAGCTATGAAATCAGCCTGTGTATCCACCAACAGATACACAGATAAAATAAACTTGGCTATATATACAATGGAGTGCCATTCAGTGTAGAATGAAGGAAACCATGTTCTTTATCATAAAACGAATGGAAGTGTAGATTGTGTTAAGCCAGGAACAGAAAGACACATATCAAACATTTTAGACCTTAGCTCCCAGGGGACAAAAGCTTTGGTGAAGGGAAGGCCATTAATAAGAACCAGGAAATGGAGTCTATCCCAAACTGCTAGCATCAGGATGCTGTAACCTGACGCTGGAGAACTGCAGTAACACTGAGTGACTCAAGAGTCATAATGTTTCTCCAAACAGGTTCTTAAAGACTTTCACACAAGGCTTTCATTTGGGATTCTAATTTTCCTTTTGCTTATAATTTTAATCAATGATGTAATTGTCCAAAAAAGCCCTCTTTCACTGTAATACATTAAGCATCAGAGTGCTCTGCTTGGGATCACATGAGCAAGCTTACAACCAGCCGAGATCAGATGTGTTCATGACTCAGTCTTACTCAGCCGAACGCCGCTAATCACCATATGGTTTTGATCATAATAGTTTTAAGTTGTTTTTCTTCTTAGTCATAGATGGTGTCATTTATGCTCTTGTGGCTGGTGATGACAAACAGAAAGAATGAGGAACGCTCATTTTAGAACACTAGAGGGTTAATGAGGAGCATAAAATAATCATAGTTCCAAGTAGTGGCCTCAAAATGATCGGCATGCATCCTGGAACTCATCCACCAGAAGGCTTATGTTTAAATGGAATGGTCTCTGCCACTGCACGGAGTGGATGGATATGGATAGATGACAGAGCAACAGGCAGATAAAAAGGATAGATGATAGATGATAGATAGATAGATAGATGATAGATAGATAGATAGATAGATAGATAGATAGATAGATAGATAATCAACTTGGCTTTTTTGTTCATTGGTCTATCTATACTTCACACACACCATGCAGAGAACTATAATAGTTTTAATATTTAGAAGGTAATTCTTGATTTTGTATATGATTGGGAAAGCAGTTTAAGCCAGAAAGGAAAGGGAAAAGCACACTGTGCAGAAAATGTTACTATGTTAAGTTTTCATTCTCCCTTTTGTGTGAATAAAGGAACTCAAACCAGAACTGAGAACCCAATTTGTAGCTTTCAGCCCTAGATGTTCAAAGATTTCCTGGGAGCTTAGTCCTAAAACCCTAATTCAGTTCCTCTAGGGTGAGGTCTGGGAAGAACATTTATGTCTCCTCCAAGGTGGTTCTAGTGCACCCACCCTAAAGCAACTGCTCCTTCCTTTGACAGTAGAATTATATAACAAAAGCAAAAATTATATATATAATGTATGTATGTATATATAATGTATGTATGTATATATATGTATGCACACATACACATACATATATTTTATTTGGCTTATTTAAATTCAAGTTTATCCATTTATCCTACAAATATTTAGGAGAAAAGACCATGGGGATGGATCAAGAGCTGCATTTGAACTTTAGCACCTCCTGTCGGGACCATGAGCACTGAGCCCTTACCTCTCCCGCCCTGTGCATTACTAGATAATATCATGAATCTTTTATCCATAGCTCACCATAGTGCAACAGTCAGAAAAACAGCATGGAATTGTGACCAAAGCAAATAAGCCAGGAAGGGTGACTGGTGGACAGATGGTGGTCTTTGCTGTGTGTGTGACGAGCAGGGTAAAGTCCAGGGATAGGGAAGACCTGAGCCACATACAGCCAGGAAAGTTTCCATGAGCCACCTTTCCCAGGCTCTCCCCTGGAAGTATCAGTAACAGTTGATGCACCACTTCTGCAGGAGGTCCCCCTAGCACGAGCACAGCCTTCTTCAAGGCCAAAGAGCAAAGTTCTCCACCAGGTACAGGTTGATCTTTTCCTTAAATAGAAAGGGTGGGTTGGGTTGGGTTGGATTGGGTTTTGTTTGCTTTGGTTTTCTTTGCTTTGGTTTCATTTGGGGCCATCTCAAATGTTCCTTGCTCTAGACAGACTATTAAAGATTTACTTAAGCCGATGCCTGTCCATTGATACATGGCTGTTCTGTAAGTCCCTCGGGTAGAGAAAAAAGTTCTAGCTTCTTAAGCTCAAGTCAGAAATGTCTGTCCTTCACTGTCTTGGTTCCAGGTTTCAGGAGATAATAACAACAAGCAGGGACTGGTCTCATGGTTTTGTTTTCTTCTGTAAACTGGCTGAGTACTCTCTTAGATGCTCTGGATACCATGCTTCTCCCACACCACAGGCTGCCTGATCATCGCCTATGTGTGAGGTTTCTGACTCCCTGCAAGGGCTGTGCTCCATACAGTGAAGACCCCAGGGCTGTTTCCTCCTACTCGTTGCTCCTGACTCTCAAAACTGGTCAAGTGGGGGCTTGGGAGACCAGTCTGTTAAGTCTGTGTGTTGAGTCTGTTTGTAAAGTCTCTGTGTTAAGTCTGTGTGTTAAGTCTGTAAGTCTGTGTTAAGCCTGTTTGTAAAGTCTCTGTGTTAAGTGCTTGCTGTACAAACATGAGGACTTGAGCTCAGACCTTCATCATTGAAGGGGAGGCTGGTTACAGTGTTGCTTATAATCCTGGTGCTGGGGAGGTGGAGACAGGGGCATCCCCTGAGCTCATTGGCCAGTTTAGTCACTCGAGTAAGTGAGCTCCCAGTTCAGAGAGAGATCCCTAAAGTATGGTGGAGAGCAATGGAGGAAGACACCTGAATTCAAGCTCTGGCCTGTCTACACATGCACACTGCACAGGCATTTTTTTTTCTTTTCTATTTTTTGGAGCTGGGGACCGAACCCAGGGCCTTGCGCTTGCTAGGCAAGCGCTCTACCACTGAGCTAAATCCCCAACCCCACTGCACAGGCATTTTTAAAAAATGATTAGACTCCATTCAAGCAGGCCTATGGTAACCATCTAATAAGTATCGCCTATGCTTCTTATTAATACAGCTGCTTCCTGAAGAGTCTTCAGAGCTTGTGAATTGTGTGGTTTCAGACAATTTGAATCTTCTTTCATTTTTGTCTCCTCAGCACCTACTACGATTCTGGGACTGTGTCCAGTGCCATCGAGCCTGGACAATTATGTATCTACTGTGTGCCAAATGCCACCCTGAGTACTGGGACTCTGTGATGAAAAAATCCATAATTCTTGTTGAAGACCTTAGAGTTCAGGAAGGCTCCTTCCAGATCTGTAGAAAGAAGGAAGGGAAGGAAAGAAGGAATGGGTCGGGGTCAGGGGTTAGGAACAGAAGAAAGGAAAGCAGAGGCTTGGGGCTTGACACTCACTACAGTACCTCTCACGGTCACTGTCTCTGTTAGGGATACTATTTCTGTGATAAAGCACCTACAGTACCATTGACCAAAATCAACTTGTGGCAGAAAAGATTTATTTCAGCTTACAAATCTCAGGTCAAACTCCATCATGGAGGGAAGGCAGGGCAGGAACTTAAACAGGCCTGATGCAGAGGCCATGGAGGAGTGCTGCTTACTGGCTTGCTCATTCGTTCTGGCTTGTTCAGTTTGTTTTCTTGTATTCACCAGGACCTCCTACCCACAATGGGCTGGGCCCTCCCGCACGAATCATCAATTTATAAAAATGCCCCACGCAGAAACCCTGACAGCCAGCACATGACCTGCACAGGTTCAAACCAGACAAAATCCCAGCACTGAGAAGTAGACCCCTCACCAAGAAGCTGTTTGCAACTGATACCCGCTGGGAGAGGTTTTCTTCACGGGCGTGTCATCGGGTGTATCAACTGCAGTTCCAGAGCAGCCCTATGCCCAGGAGTAATTAGTTGGCCAACTCAAAACACTCGTGGTTTTTCTCTGCGCTCTTTGTTTTATTATTTTTGTTTGTTTGTTTTCTTTGATTTTGGGGGTTTTGTTGATGAGAGACAGAAAGAGAAAGAGAGGGAGGAAAATCGAGAGAGAACATGAAGTCAGGTGGGTGGGGAAAGAGGGAGGATCTGGGAGGAATTGGGGGAGGGGAAGAAATGTGATCAAAATGTATGAAATTTTTCATTAAAAAGAGAATTTTAAAAAATTATATGTCCACTGTTGTTTGCCTGTATGCATGTCTGTGTGAGGGTGTCAGATCCCCTGCAACTGGAGTCATAGACAGGTGTGAGCCGCCATGTGGGTGCGGCTGTTGAACCTGGGTCCTCTGGAAGAACAGTCAGTACTTTTAATCCCTAATAATTAATTTTTTATGAAAGAAAATTAAAGCCCACAAACTCCAATTCTGTGAAGGCATTTTCTCAATTAAGACTCCTTATTCCAGTTGGGGAGAAAAACCTAGATGTCTGTCAACAGATGAATGGATAGAGAAATTTGATAAATTTATAGAACAGAATATTTCAGCCATTTAAAAAAAATGAAATCATGAAATTCTTGGGTAAATGAACAGAACTAGAAAAAAAATCATCTTGAGTAAAGTAACCCAGACACAGAAAGACAAACATGGTGTGTATATTTACCTGTATGTGGATGCTAACTCTCAAGTCATTGTTAAGCAAGCTACAACCCATGTACCAGAGGTTAAGCTGAGAGTAAGGGACTCAGGGGACGGATGAGTCTTCCTAGAAGAGAAAAATATTTGGGGAAACTAGAATGGGAGGATGAAACAGGGAGTGGGAGAGAAGAGGGGTGGGGCTAGGGAAGGAATATGGGGAGGGACATTTGAGGGGTTATATGGAAACCTAGTACAGTACAAGTGTCCTATAATGTCCTATATGAAGATGATTTAATTGAAATCAACAAATAGCAAGAGAGACAGAGCTATAACTGGACATCTCTCATCGCTAAATGAAGCACACACTAACAAGAATGGGCTCCATCTAACAGGTTTCCATGGAAACCCCCAAAGAACCCAGGCTATTGTCAAGACTATTGGAGGCTCTTCATAAACATGCAGTAAGGCTATGTTGCTGAGAACAACACCTACACCACTTGATAAACATGGAGATGTTGAACTGGTGTCTACCTAGAGCTTTCAACCCTATAGACTGGTATTCACGGTACTGGAAGGTACTCTGCATGCTCCTAAAGGAGAACCATAAACCCCAAGCCAGTTACAAGTAGTTTGATCTACAAGAATGACCTGCCTGCAAGACACCCCAGTGTAATAGTGACACACAGCTTATGGGGGTAACCAACCAACTCCATGAGTTGGAACCCATACCCAACTGCTTGGGTAGCCAAGAACCTGAGAGTAGACAGCCCAGGGACCTAGGGGAAAACCAAATATGACTGCTCTGCTAAAGGAATGTGTGGGGACATATATAGAGTTGGCTAATTGCTGTGACAATCTCAAAATCAGTGTTGTGGTCACAGCCCAAGGCAAGGATGCCCCATGGTTTCAGTGACCCAGGTACTCCACCTGTGTCTTACCATAGTCTTGCAGCTGTTGACAAATCTGGATGGCAGTCTGGGAAGGGAGAGAGGATGTGAGAAGGCTTTCCTGCCCTTAGCTTTCTTAGCTAAGCATCTGTTCTTCTTATCTTTAATAGCACTAGGACTTCATCTGATGCATGAGGGTTGGAAAAACTAGTTTATCCATTGTTTTTGAAGCAGTGGGCTTGGGAAGCATTTAATGAACTCCTGCCCAAGAGAGTTTGAATTGCTTTTAGTGTAGCCAAAATAAAAAGAACTCAAAACATAGCTCTGAGTTCCCTAGAGCATGAGCTGTGTGTGAGAAGAGTCCTAGTGAGTGGGGCTCCTTCTCTCTGCAGACCCTCGCTGAGCACCCGCTACATGCTATACTGTGTTCGTGGAGACAATTCTCCAGCTGAGACTACCAAGGAGCGCATGCGCAGTCCGGACTCACTGTGACAGGTGCTTATGTGAACACATCGTTTAGATCATGGAGCAGAGCTGTCTGGTTTAGCTGGGTGATAAGGTAAGGTGTACGAACACTTGTCCACCTGCTTCACCTACCCCACCATTCTCTTACCTCATGTGTTTGTGAGGGACATAACCAGATTATGCAACATTGGGGCTAGAGTGATGCAATACCCTTTCCTGAGAGTACAGGAGCTAGGATGGAGTGCGAGTTCCCCCACAGTAGTTGGGTCTGCAATGGGTAAACATTGGGGTGGTTGGAGGCCAGGTTTACCATAGTCTGGGAAAAGTAAAACAATCAAGTCTGAGGAGACATAAGTGAGAAGCAGACTTGCTAAAAGCCGGGTTGGAGAGTCCTGACGTTCATGGCGTTGTCTCTGAAGCTATTTCAGTCTTCTCTGTGAGTTCCCATCAACATCGTGTTACCCTTTATTATCAATGACACCCCTTTAAAAAAAACCCTAATTTATGTATTGGTTGCTTTGCCCAGTGCTGCAGTAGAATATCTAACAAAGCAACACGAGCCACCTTCTCCTGCACACCAGAATGGGAGGAAGGATGATGAGCTACATTCTAGGCTGGAGGCCACTGGCAATGCAAGGTTCATGGAGGCGGTCCTGGGGGCTCCTGGGTGAAGAAGTGGCTCCTCCCACTTGCTCAAACCCACCAGAGGTACCTAATGAACTGGGTTCCTTTGTTTGTGCTGCTCCTTCAGCTGACATTCTCTTCTGGCGAGGAAGGAAGGGTTTATTTTTGGCTCAGTGTTTTATGGTTCCATCCATCAAGGCACCTTATCAAGGGAATTTATCGAGGCAGAGGGAACAGAGAGCCATGGGTGTTCTGTTCAGCTGACAATCTCCTTTTTATTCAGTCTGGGACCTCAGCCCATGGGATGGTAGCACCCATCTGCCCGCCTCAACTAACCTAATCTAATCATTCCCAGAAGTTTGTTTCCATGGTGGCTCTCAGGTTGACAATAGGATTAACCTTCGAAACACAGTTGTTTCTCTTGCCTCCAAGAAACCAAGAGGTCTAATGATAATGGATCCCGTCAACTAGCATCTTCTCCAGACACGGTAGGAGGATCAGCAAAAGAAGAGAGCCAGTTCCAAGAGACAGACAGGGTACATGAGGCTGAAGCACATGGCTACGTAGAAAGAGGTTCGATATGTGCTTTTAGCTGGAGAGATAGCTCAGTGGTTAAGAGCACTGACTGCTTTCCAGAGGTCCTGAGTTCAAATCCCAGCACCCACATGGTGGCTCACAGCCATCTGTAATGGGATCAAATGCCCTCTTCTGATGTGTCTGAAGACAGAGACAGTGCACTCATATAAATAAAATAAATAAGCTTTCAAAAAAAGAGGAAAAGAAGTCAAATGCACAAAGCACACAATGTTTGTAAGACAAACACACCAAAGAAAGAAGCAATTTTCATGTCCAGGAAAAGTTTGGCAGGGACCTACAAGACTGCCTAAAGTACATGTGAGTCTAGGGAATGGAGCTGAGAGTGTTGTGCTGACTTCCATCTCATATTTTATAGTCCTCTGGCTTTCTTCATGATAAGCATGCACACTACTTTAAGGGGTATGGAGAACAGAAGTGAATGCCAGTCGAAGGAGCAGCATAGATAATGGAGTCCAGCTCCTAGGAACCTCTGAGCAAGAGGGAGAAGCCACTTCTTCACCCAGGAGCCCCCAGCACCACCTCTGTAAACCTTGCATTGCCAGTGGCCTCTAGCCCAGGCTGTGGTCATAGCTCATCACCTTTCCCCCATCCTCATGAGTGGTAGAAGGTGACTCTTCCTCTTTGAAGCTGTAGGCTGTTATGAATTTCATTTCAAGGTTCAAAGTCAAGTTCTAGGGATATAGAAGAGTTGTGCAGCCATTGGGCAGTCCTTAGTCAATAATGGGCTTGCCAGACTTTCTGAGAGCAGAGAGAGAACAGCCTATAGACTGCAGTTGGGTGCCTATGAAAGAAACTGTAGTGGAGCCAAGACAAAAAGAAAACCTGTACAAGGCTGGTTGGGCTGGCAGGCCAGGATGCTACCTGAGGATGAGGGAGTCTATCCAACATCACCCAAGCATCCATGCAACATCTTCACCCAAGCAGTCCACAGAGTCTGCCCACCAACCCCTCCCTTGTCACACCCTCCTTTTCTGTCCCAAGGCCATTTTTGTGGTTCTTATCTTTGTTGCTGTAAAATTATAAAAATATCTGCTGTCTTTTACCCCGTACTAGATCTGGCACCGCAGTGCCCCAAGATATCTGGTAGACATCGTCATCTCAGTCAGCAGAGCCTCTCACCTGCTTTGCTCCATCCCATATCACACTGACAATGGCTTCTCTCTGAGACTGGCAACAATCTCTCTATCCATCTAGTTCCCAAGGCAGGTTGCCACCATGCCAGACATACACATCCTAATTCTGTGGCTGCTCAGTGTCTCCAGCCACCACACACTCTCTTAAATTCAATTAAATTGCCCCATGAAAGAACACACAATACAATAACCTCTGATCTAATTGATAATATATAATTGCCCACCTAGACATACAAAGCCCTGTACATATCCATCCCTTAATAATATTCATAACAACCTGTAAATGTGCAGAGAGGAATCTTAACATCTGCCTCCATGTTCTCTCAGCTGCCTCTCTCCTCCCTCTCCAGTCTCCTCCTCCTCTCTAAAACTTTTCTCCCACCCATCCTTCCTTCTCATCCAATGACATGCCTCATTCTATCTTGTACCTGCCTTCACCCGTATGACATCATCCTACATATCTTCAACACTTGACACTATCCTCTGTGCTCTCCAGCTCATTGTCTTCTTGCCTTCAGTTACCCCTGAAAACCATTCACCTACTCTCCATCCTTACAAACAATTCACCCCAAAACCTCACGACACTAATGAGACTGTGTGGTGGTCTGTTTCATGGATGGACCAGAGTTTGTTTAGCCATCAAGACACTGAACGTCATTCGAGGTGTTTGCCATTTGAAGATGCTACAAATAAAACTGCTGCATTAGTCAGGGGTCTCTAAGGAACATAATCCACAGAATCAATATACACTGAAAGGGGATTCATTGGATTGACTTAAGATGATGTGGTTGGAGTGGTCCAACAATGGCTGTCTTCTCACCCGAGAGGTTAAAGAACACAACGGCTGCTCAACCCAAGAGGGTTGACAGTACCAACATAGCCCCGAAGGTCTGGAGGATTCCTGGTGAGCCACCATGTTAGAAGCCTGAAGAATTTGATTCTAATATGAATGAAAGACCAGGCAAAGCAACGGATGGACAGATGAACTCACCAGCCAAAGTAAAGGCCTGAAAGGGGGGGGGGGACAAAAACCTTTCTTTCTTCCGTGTCTTTTTATCTAGGCAATGATCAGAAGCTGCCACACACAATTAGAGAGGGTCTTCCCATACCAATGAAGACAAACAAGACATACCCCCTTGCTTTGTTCTAACTTGTTTCCTGTTGCTGTGATTAAATATTGATTAATCAATATTAAATTTAATCTTGATTAAAACCGACTTTGGAAAGAAGGAGTTTATTAGATTTATAAGCTCCAGTCCATCCTGAAGGAAGCCAGAGCAAGAACTCAGGACAGGAACCTGGAGGCAGGAAGTGGGGCAGGAACCACAAAGAGCTGCTTCCTGACCTTGCGTCTAGGCTCATGTCTGGCTACCTTTCTTATACAGTTCAGGCAACCTGTGTAAAGACTGAGCCATCTACACTGAGCTGGGCCTTTGCCCGTCAATCTAAAGTCAAGGAAATGCCCAATATCCATGCCCACTGGTCAAGCCACTGGAAGCAGTTCTGCAAGTGGCGTTCCCCATTCCCAGGTGTGTCACGTTGACCACAGAATCTAACTGTGACACCCACAGACACAGTATGATGTAGACAATTCCTCACTAGAGCTCTCTTCTGAAGTGATCCTTTGTTGTGTCCAATTCACAACTAAAAGTAGTTGTCACAGCTGCAGGAGATAATTGTGTGAACGTTTTATGTGGGCCTCTTAGTCAAGGTTTGTATTCCTGCACAAAACATCATGACCAAGAAGCAAGTTGGGGAGGAAAGGGCTTATTCAACTTACACTTTCTCATTGCTGTTCATCACCAAAGGAAATCAGGACTGGAACTCAAGCAGGTCAGGAAGCAGGAGATGATGCAGAGGCTATGGAGGGATGTTACTGGATTGCTTCCTCTGGCTTGCTCAGCTTGCTCTCTTATAGAACCCAAGACCACCAGCCCAGGGAAGGCACCCCCACCTTTGATCACTAATTGAGAGAATGCCTTACAGCTGGGTCTCATGGAGTCATTTCCTCAAGGGAGGCGCCTTTCTCTGTGATAACTCCAGCTTGCGTCAAGTTGACACACAAAACCAACCATTACAGTGAGCATAACCTTTTATTTCCCCAAAATAACTGCCCAGGGATGACAATGCTGGGTCACATGTTAACCGTGTCTTTAGTTCTGTCAAGCTCACCTTTCCAAAGTGGCTCTCCTAAATTTCCACAGGTAATGTCGGAGTGATTGTTTTCACCCTCTCCAGCATTTGGTGTTGTCTCTAAATTTTTTGTGTGAGGGTTCTAAAAAGTGTGTAGTGCCATGCCCTGGTGGGTTTGGTTGTGCTTCCTAACTGGTGAGTTGTGGTGAATGTCTTCCCACTTGGGTGCTCCATAAATGTGTAATGGAGGACTGCTGCTAAGTTGGGCCTGAGACAGTGAACATTCTACAAGCTCTGCCAGGATTTCTGAGCCTCTGGCTGATGATGATGGGGGTTAGGGACCAAATGAATGCACAGAGGACTGCCACACACTGGAGGGTTAATTGTCCCCTTCCTGTCATTGTTAGCCCTCCACACCTTGAAAACAATGTCTACTACTCAAGACTGGTTGACAACCTGATTGAGTGGTGGATTGGTGCCTGACGTTGTTAATTCTAGCTAGAAAATGGCTGTAATTTTAGGTTTGGAACACTCTGATTTACTAGCTAAAAAAGAAAACTCTTGTTTTCATTTTAAGCTTCATTTATATAAGGAAGCAGCTGATGGGTGTTACACTGTCAAGCAGACAAGCTACTGTTTACTGGAAAAAAAGCCTGCAAGACATTGAACGGGACAGTGTCCAAGGTTATTTCATGCATTCTGTCACCGTGAGAACTAAAGATGGAGACGTTTTTCAATGGCACCAAAGGGTAAGCCTCCTTTGGCTGCAACCTCAAAGTACCCGGCTTTCATGTTATTCTTCTCTTCTCTCGGAAAGTTCTGCATACACGCTGATTAATGGTTTCTGCAAAGCCTTTGTCAAAATGGGAAAACCGCAGGCTTTGCAAGATTGCTGTCCAGGGCCAAAGACCAAAACTAGGATAGCGCTCAGAAGCCCCTAGAGTCTGCTGCTGCGTACAACAGACACACAGGTTCTGTTTATCCATAATCTGTCTGTCTGTCTGTCTGTCTGCCTGTCTGTGGATATATGATATATACATGACAGATGAGAATCTGTTTTCCCCTCTTCTAAGGATACCAGTCCCATAGGGACAGAACCCCATCACTTCTGTCTAACCCTGATTATCCATCTCTCCAAAAGCTGTGTCTCCAAATAGTCTGACCATCAAGACTAGAGCGTGGATATTTTGGGTTACACAACTCAGTGTATAAACGTCCTTACTATGCGTTCCTACATCAGGGGAGGAATTTTCCTTTACTGGGTGCTTTGCAACACGGCTTTTGATTCTATTGTATTAAATACAAGATAAAATAAATCTGCTTCTGTCAACATCAATGTAACCCTTTTCAATGGCCTTGAGGATGTCCCCAAGGCTGTGCAAGCTCCATCTCTCTAGTTCTGACGGACTTCCCTCCACCAAGCAGTCCCTCCTCTTCCCACCTTGAGCCTCATGAGCTCACAGCCTTGCACACTCAGGCTGTGTCCATATCTCTCCTCAATGGAGAAGACTCTGGGATTACTGGTTAATAATTGTTTTTTTTTTTAATGTTGTCATTATGTGATTTACTTGATGTTTTGTCTTATTATGTTGCCCCTGAAACATGTGGACATGAAAGTCTCATGCCGACAATCCTCTGACAGTTTTCAACCAACAACCAACATATTAAGAAACAATCCCAGCAGGTCCGTAAAACTGTAAAATCCACCTCAGCAGCATTCATTTCCTGTCCCAGACACTGGTGCTGTGCAGGGAATGCACTGCTGCTCGATCCAGAGGGGGCCCTGCCTGCCATTCATGACCGATCAGTTTTGCACACAACTCACTTCCCCGCCATTTATCACAAGCACAGGATCTTCCTGAAGAGACTGGAGCCCTGACACCCGCTGCTGCCTGGGGACATATCATTCTGAGTTCACTTGGCTTCTGTTCCTGCCCAACGGCACTGTCAAATTAAAAGAGCTGTAGTTGATGTCAGCAGGCTTCCCACTGACGGTCCATTCCTATAGATGGTTAGAAAACAAAAGCAGCTGGATATAAATTCTTAGATTGGCACTAAAACAAAAACAAAAGCAGAATCAAGTTTTATTTTCCATGAACCTCAACGGTCTGTCCACATCCCCATGAGGACATATCTCACACTGAAAGACGCCGTCTTTTAGCCACCAGAACCCAAGTCTCCATCTGAATTCTGCTTTCTTTAGAAAGCCCTTCAAGGAGTGACATTGTATAGGCTGGCTTGTTGCTTGGACAGGGAAGCAGGGACCTCATGATTCAAGGGTGGTGATGAAGGTGCAAATAGTGATGAACCCCGGCAGTGACGCTGACAGAGCTCACTGGTCGGTTTGAGGTGTGGAAGGACTGTAGCACTGTTCAGAATGAGCCCTTGACCATGTGGTCTCCAAGCCTGGCTCCCTTCCTGGGGCCTCCATGACCTTTGCAGTGCTCTGGGGACTGTGAAATCCTCAGTTTTTTGCTGCTTCGGTTAGTCAGGTTTGCCTCTGCTCCTTGGAGATTTAAAAATCTAGATAGATTCATAACATCAGTCCCCAAAAGTCTCCATATCAACAGGGCAGAAAGTGTCAGTGGAGGAAAGTGAAATGGGGCAACCTGGCCATTAGACAGCACAGAAAGCCTGAGGTCAGGGGCTCACAAATGGGCCCTGGCTGTGTGAGATTCAGAACCATTCTCCTGGCACATCCACCTCACCAAATAGCTATCATCCAAGAAAGAGATGAACGGTGAGAAGGGTTCCCTTCCACAACCGTGGTGTCAATCCAATGTCAATTGTGGCTCACGCTTGCCTCATACATGGCTCATACACATTAATGTACAACACAAACACTTTTATTGTTGTCTGGAGTGATGCTTTTGCACAAACAAATGTATTCTTTCTATCTCTCCACACTGTGGTGGTTTGAATACGAATGACCTCCATAGACTCACCAGAGAGTGGCACTATTAGAAGATGTGGCCTTGTTGGAGAAAGTGTATCATGGGGTGGGCTTTGAGGTTTCAAATGCTCAAGCCAGGCCAGCGTCTCACGTTCTTCCTGCTGCCTTTTGGATGATCCACGTGTAGAACCCTGTGTGCCTTCTCCAGCACCTTCTGCCTGCGCACCTCCATGCTTCCCATCACGGCCACAATGGACTAAACCTCTGAACTGAAGCCAGCCCCAACTAAATGTCCCTTTGTAAGAGTTGCCGTGATCATGGTGTCCCTTCACAGCAATAGAATCCTAAGACACATACATGGGGTAACAGCTAACTTTTACAGTGCACTTGCTCCATGCCAGGCACCCTACGCCATTCTGAAAGCCAACTACGTAGATCAAGGTAGTCACTTGGTAAAAGGAGAAATGGTCAAGTGTCAGATGAAAGTTCTTTGTCCAAGGTCACATGATGAGCCAGTTAGGATAGGATATGGAATACACTACAAATAAACAAATAAACAAAGGGTCTTCCCTCATGTCGCTTCCATCGCAGATTGGCAGGGCCTGCAGTCCACAGTGGCCATACCAGACACAGGCTGATGGGTATGACATCTGTGAGAGTGACAGAAGTAAGGGAGTGAGCAAACTGCATGGGCACGAGGACACTGTGTCGGGAAATGAGGTCTTCACTGCTACCTACATCCTATGGGATAAAGCAAACCATTCACAAGTCTGACCTCAAGGATGCGGGAAGAACACTAGACCATGGCAGAGAGAGCAACGGTACTGAGATGCCTAGGAGGATGGCCAGGGAGGAGATGGGGTGCACATAACCTACACGCATTATTTACAGGTATGGAGTTGTCAACGAATAAATAATAAAACACTTTCTATTGTAAAACAAAGAAAAGGAGAAATGGGGTGTAGATGGACACTGACGGTGCCATCACCCAGGCCGTGCTTGCTCAAGGATTCTCACTCTCTATTTCCCTCTCTCCCCTCTTCCTTTCCTCCGTCTCCCTCTCTCTTTCTATCTCTATACCTATCTCAAGCTCTCTCCTCCCTCCCCAGTTCTCTATGTCAGTTAACCCTTTGGTAAGCAAAGAGGTAGAAGGAGAAAAGCAAGCCCAGCCCCAGGTCCTCCACTCCACTGTCACAGGAGAATTTGCACAGCTACCTGACTTGCAAACGTGTCCTTAAGCATTGCTCAAGATGCCAATCATCACATAAACGTTGGTTCCGTCATGACTCAGTTTTCAAAGCCAGTCTCTCGGTGGTGTGCTGCATAAATCATTTTAAGATGAAACCCTCCCCTTCCCCCAAACACACTGAGTCCTCTTTGGTCGGTTTTGCTTTGAAGAATTAAGTTGATTTGGATGTTCACTGGATTTTTAGGATAAATGGTGGCTGCTTTGAATGCATTCAGTTTGCATGACTACATTTCCCAAGCAAAATGCAATCATCTGACGAAATTCTTACAGGGCAGTTATATTTGGGGGAAGAGAACATTTTAACCACAGAAATAATCACACAGTTAAGGATGTATGAGACAGCAAACACCAGGGACCTACACATCTTACGTGGACCTTATGGTGTTCCTACAGAGAAATCATTTTATCTCTCCAGGCAGACGTATTTACCGGCAGATTGTAGTTGGGGACCAAAGTTCCTGTGTCACATCTACTCCTGTTGACCTCACACTAGACCTTCTTTCTCAGCCATCTCCACATTAGGACTTGGAGACAGTTCAATTCCAGAACTCTTCCCTCAGGGCAACCCATTTCCTTGAAAGGAACATGGAGCCCACAGTGGTCATAGCTCCAAAGTTGCAGCTGGAAGCCCCAGCGTCATGACGCACCATGAGATACCATGGGGCAGCGGCCTGAGCTTGAGCCAGTAGCCAGCTGAGTCACCCAGCAACCCACCGATGTGCTTGGATCTTCATCTTCAGCTTTGTGGAATGAGGGTCCCCTTCTGTGTGTGTTAGCACTTTCCTCATTGCTGTGACAAAATATATGGCTAGTGCCACTTATGGACGTGTTTGGCTTCGCTCACAGATTAAGGATGCTGTCTCTCCTGAGGGTGACAGGGGTTGGGGAGAGGGAGCATTGTGACAGGAGCATGAGGCAGCTGGTCTTATCGCATCCACAGTTAGGAAGAAGACAAATGAATTGTACTGCTTTTTCCCTCATTTTTATTCAGCCTGAGACCCCAGCCCAAGGAACGGTGCTGCCCACATTAGGGTGGGTCTTCCTCCCTCAGACCTCTCTGGAGACACAAACAGTCCTAAGAGGTGCATCTCCTAGGTGATGCCAAATCTAATCAAGCTGACCCGGAGGATGAACTATTTCAACCGAATCATTGCAAGGACGAGATTTGCTAACATAAATACAATCCTTATTCAAGGATGAGAAATAGACTTCAGCAATCATCAGCTCCAATTGTCTGGATCCCTAAGGAGGATTCTGATGAGAACACCTCTGAGCTCAAAGGAAGGCGTTCTGATCTAGGCTGTGCCTAAGAATGGAGTCTGGTGGCCCAGAGAACTCTTTGTTTTCCTACCACATCTGAAGCACATTTACCGGTACTCTCGGTTATGAGAGACTTGGAACTGTTGCAAGAGCTTAAACCCAAATGGAGCTTCAGTGGACAAGGATAGCCTGTCTCTGAGAATTAAGACAAAGGAGCAGGGACAGTGATCCAGGGACCTCAGAAACAAAAGCCTGAGACAAAGGCATTGGTAGGACTTCCCCCTTCTCTCCTCTATCCCCTCTCTCCTCTCCTTTACTTCCCATCCCCCTACTTTCCCATTCCCCTTCGGTCCTTCCCTTCCTTCCCTCCCTCTCCTCCCTCTTCCTCCCCCCTCCATTTCCTATTTCCACTCTGCGTAGTTCCATGTTCACTCGCTGGGCTTCAAGCTCCTGATCTTTGGGTTCTAAATGATGCTACCCACTACCCACCCCCACTCCCACCCCAACCCTCAACCCCCAACCCCCCACCCACAGCATGGGCTCAGGTCCCAAGGTGCCTTCTATGGCGTCCTGAGTTCTCTCATCTTAGCTTCCAAGTCCACGCATACAGCCGGTGACTGCGTTAATGCAAACACCAATCACAGGCGATTGCTGCTCTCAAAGTCCAGGCCCAAGTGGTATGGCTGCCTTCCCCTTTCTAGTCAGCACTTGCAAAGCAGCCATGTGTCCTGTCCTTCAGATAAATCCCAAGCCATTTGCTGTACCTACTGTCCAGCCCTGCAGGAGGCGCTGAGCAGCTGGCTAGATCTGGGGGGCCAGTATGGCAGGTCCGTCTCCAAGAGTGGTCTCTGGGTTTTCTTTCCTGGCTTTGGAAATTGAGACAACACGGTGCAAGGCCACTGTCAAGCAAGTGGACTGTACTTGTGCACCGCCTGCTGCTGACTCAAGGAGCGCCGTTCCAGTTTCAATGACTCTTGCTTGAGCTCCAGAGGCTTCACTCTGTTTCTGTTGCTTCAATAACCCCACAGAAAAAGCCAGTGGGGACTGGAGAGATGGCCCAACAATCAACCACTCATAAGGACTCCAGTCAGGATTCCAGTGCCCACAGAGCAAGCCAGGCATGCTGTAAACACTGCAACTCCAGCAGCGCCATCTTCTGGCCTGCATAGGAACATAAGCCCCACCACCACACTGTACCTTCCCACAACCACCCGCACATGCATAAATAAATAACATTAATTACAAAAACCAGTGGATCCTCAAGAGAGAAAGCAGGCACACACATAAATCATCCATCCATCCATCCATCCATCCATCCATCCATCCATCCATCCATCCATCCATCCATTCATTTACAGTTAGTTACCGAGTTTGCACATGGCAGTCCAGAAGGTAGAGAAGGAACTTTGTTCCAGCAGCGAATGAGCAAAGAGACAGAAATCCTTGATCTCATGTGGTTTACAGTCTAAGGAGGAGACAGACCATAAGACTGTCCCCTCACAATGTGACAACCTAACCCTTCCTTAAGTTACTCAAGCATTTTGTCACAGCAGTGGGGAAAAGAGCTAAGACACCAGCTTAGAAGTCTTCAGGTGCTGGGGGAATTGCTCCATGGGGAAAACACTTACCTTACAAGCCTACCAACTTCAGTTTGGATCTCCAGAATTGATGTGGAAGCCAGATGTTGTGGTGTACACATCTGTAATCCCAGTGCTGCTAGAGGGAGATGGGAGGTAGAAACAGGACAACTGCTAGAGGCTTGAGGGTCAGTTAGCCTGATGTGCATAGCAATGAATGAGAAGCCTTGCCTCAGTGGAAGGCAAGACCTGATACCTGGGCTTGGACTGACCTCCACATATGCTCTCTGGCATGCTCTTACACACACACACACACACACACACACACACACACACACACACACGTAGGAGAAAGCTTTTTTTTAATTAAAAACTATAATTCTTCAATGATTCCATTGGTTCTGATACACATGTCAATTGTAGGCCACATGACTCGGGATAACCAATCAGATCAACCCCATCACTCTATGTCCACAGTCACAGGTACACAGGACCAAACTTACATTTTCCCTGGAACTTGTAGAAAACAGGCTTTGCCTTGGGGAAGAGAGGCCCAACAGTATGAACCACCTCCATTACTGCCACCCAAACACGGTCACGTGGTCTACTGACAAGGCTGTTGCACCTTGACTCCTAGAAAGGTCTCTAGAATCAGCCTCAGGTGATTATGAAATCCTGGTGTTGTCAATGTGGTTTTCCAAGCGAACACACTGAAGTTAACAAGAAGGGGCGAGGGGAATGAAAGAGTGTGTGAATCCCGTTTACTCTTTTTTTTTCTTTTTTCTTTCTTCTTCTTCTTCTTCTTCTTCTTCTTCTTCTTCTTCTTCTTCTTCTTCTTCTTCTTCTTCCTCCTTCTCCTCCTCCTCCTTCCTTCCTCCTCCTCCTCCTCCTCCTCCTCCTCCTTCCTTCCCTGCTTCTCCTTCTCCTCATCCTCCTGCTACTCCTTCTCCCCCTTTCCCTTCTCCTTCCTCTTCCTTCTTTTCTTCTCCTTCTTCTCCTCCTTCTCCTCCTCCTCCTCCTCCTTCTCCTCTTCTTCTTCTTTTTCTCCTCCTTCTTCTTCTTTTTCTTCTTCTTTTTTTTAATAAAATCAGGGAAACACGGATAGAGAAGT
Source organism: Rattus rattus (assembly GCF_011064425.1). Taxonomy (NCBI): domain Eukaryota; kingdom Metazoa; phylum Chordata; class Mammalia; order Rodentia; family Muridae; genus Rattus; species Rattus rattus. The sequence goes on along the minus strand of NC_046154.1, from coordinate 233,006,539 downwards.
GAAACACTGCCACCCACCGGGAAAGAAGAGACTGCATCGGAAGCCACAGCCTGGGAGAACTTGCCAGGCCTCCCAAGCTCACAGCAGCACAGAGGACTTCAAACAGACACATCTGTGCATTGCTGGACTCGGCAATACCTTGTCAGGGAGCTGGACAAAGGCTGTTGGGAGCAATGCCCTTGAAGCCCTCCATTATTGATGTTATTATTATGGTTAGAATTAAGTATGACTGGGTTCATGGAAAATCCCCAGTCAGCTGCAGAAGACTAATACAAATCTGGTGGTCAGGATGAATGATATGATAAAGCTAAAGCCAACATCCTGCTGACTAATAGATATGACAAACCTGTGACCTTTCTAATATCCTGTCAACATCAACCGATTCCCTGACCACACAAATACTGTGTCCTTGGCCTGCGTAAATGTTTCACACTTCCCCCTCCCTCTGTTACCCATGTTATGGTATAAATTCAGCCTTGGGAAAAATAAAATTGTCGCCTTCATCAGACTCTTGTCTTGGCGTCCTTCTTCAAGTCTCTTGTCCCCCATTCTCTTCCAGGTACCCCCCCAGACCCTTCGCTTACAAAAGGCCTTTTACAAACTAGCTGTAAAAACACCACGCAGATTTAAAACTCAGTTTCAGTAACAAGCACCTCCAGGGTACGTTCCACCATTTTGTTTACTTTTAATTTCTATTATTTTATTTGTCTCATTATGATAGCCATCTTTAACTTTATAGCTGATATGACATATTTCTGCCTTCTGATGACAAACACAAATTATATATATGTATATATATGTATGTGTATATATATGTATATATATCCTCATATATATGTATATATATATGAGGATAAAATTTAATAAATCGATAAGCTGTATTTCACAAAAATCTCACTCATTTGCTAAGGGAATATTTTCAATGTAAAAGCATTTAATAATACTTTGATTTTGTGAGGATGCTAGACAGTTTATTATCAAATGTACCATAAGAACTTTGTAAGAAAAGAGATCTGCTTCACATTCATAAGAATAGAAATAAAAACGTAAGTGAAAGGAGTTACCTTTGAATCAAGAATTTTATTGGAATATTAATTTGATGTTTCTCTTTACTATAACCTTATTCTTAACTTCCTGTGAAGCTACAGGGCTCCACAATATTAAGATCATCTTTCAGTTATAACAAGTGATTTAATATATGACTCTGAACTTTTCATTCTGTGCCAGATGAGTAATGTGGGTCCCAAGGCAATGTTTCAACTTCCTTTCTCTAGACCTTTAATTCATTTTGCAGTTCTTAATATATACTGAAGTAAATGTCTGTTTTAGAAACTCCTAATATGTGTGTGTGTGTGCGCGCGTGCACACACACACACATACACACACATGCGCGTGCGCGCACATACACACACATGATAGATAGATAGATAAATAGATTGGTATAGATGATGATGGTTTCAGATGAATAAAATATTCCTTAATTAAAAAAAAACCACTGGGCAGGCGATGCAGTGAAGAGAGGCTTCCGGGGCCAGCATGCCCTTCTGAGGTGTGGTTTTATTGCAGTGATGTTCAAAGGATGGAGAGTAAATCCTGCATAAACAGATGTTGCTGTCTGGTGGCTCTGCCTGGGGCTAAGCAGAGGCCTGCTAGGAAAATGAAAAGCACTCATGGTTTCTCATGGGCAAAACAAACAAAAGTAACAAAATATATGAAAGGACATCTACAATTTCAGGGATCCCTGTCTTAGTTAGGGTTTTAGTGCTGTGGACAGACACCATGACCAAGGCAACTCATACAAGGACAACATTTAATTGGGGCTGGCTTACAGGTACAGAGGTTCATTATTATCAAGGTGAGAGCATGGCAGCATCCAGACAGGCATAGTGCAGGAGGAGCTGAGAGTTCTACATCTTCATCTGAAGGCTGCTAGGAGAAGACTGGCTTCCAGGCAACTAGTCCGAGGGTATTAAAGCCCACGCCCACAGTGACATACTTCCTCCAACAAAGCCACACCTCCTAATGGTGCCATGCTAGAATTCCAAGAAGCAGACAGGCATGGGAGGGCCTCCTATCTACAAGGCTCAAACTGCAGCTTCTACTTTGGAAGTTGATTTAGTCAGGGCTTCTATTCCTGCACAAACATCATGACCAAGAAGCAAGTTGGGGAGGAAAGGGTTCATTCAGCTTACACTTCCACATTGCTGTTCATCACCAAAGGAAGTCAGCACTGGAACTCAAGCAGGTCAGGAAGCAGGAGCTGATGCAGAGGCCATGGAGGGAGGTTACTTACTGGCTTGCTTCCCCTGGCTTGCTCAGCTTGCTTTCTTATAGAACCCAGGACTACCAGCCCAGGGACAGCACCACCCACAATGGGCTGGGTTCCCCCCCCCCCCTTGATCACTAGTTGAGAAAATGCCTTACAGCTGGGTCTCATCAAGGCATTTCCACATGAGGCTCCTTTTTTGTGATAACTCCAGCTTGTGTCAAGTTGACACACAAAACTAGCCAGTACATGAACATAGTATCAAACTATCTTCCAAATATGTATCTCTGTTCCATGGACTGGTGCATCTCTCAGTGTTCATCAGAGAAGCGTCACCATGCAGCAGAGGGTCATTAACACAGAAACTCATAACTGGTCAAAGTGCAGAAATAAATGTCTGTGGAGTGCTCAATCATAAGTGGAACATTCGAAACACACTCGAGAGTGTGCCTCACAAAACATCATGGAAGAGGGGGTGAAAAGCTTCTAAGAGTCAGAGGTTAAGGAAGAATGGACCAAAACTGTCTTCTGGCTATGATAGGACCACTGCACTCATAAACTCATAATAGCTGCAGTTGCCTGTGTAAGACCATTATATTATATACACACATTATATATGTGTATGTACTATAAAATTCTCAAAGAAATTTAAAAAAATTTTAAAACATCTCTGTACACCCTCCCTCAACCAAGTTTATCAGAGTGCTAAGAACTGGTGTTAACTAATTACTCATACACATTGGGAAATCTGTTCCCTAAATGAGATTTCATTAATATGTTCAGTTTTTATATTTTATGTGTCAAATCTAAAAAAAATTTTTCCATATTCATGACAAAAAAGGTTGTAGATAAATCATTCCATAGTATTTCATTTCTAATCTCGTTTCAGTTCATCTTTGAACTTTCCCAGTACACAAACATGTCATCTGATAATTTAAATATTTCCCATCCCTTTAAAATGTGACTACTGGCTGTGCAGTGGTGGTCCACACCTTTAATCCCTGCACTCCAGAGGCAGAGGCAGGACGCTAGTTCCAGGACAGGCTACACATTGAGACCCTGCCTCAAACCCCACCCCTCTCAACTACCCCTTGATGCTTTAGTCTGACTTTGCTTTAATTCTATTGTGATGTCAGCAGTGGCAGATCAGTGGGCACATGTCATTTCTATCTGTGGGAACTAATCCAGCTAATAGCGAGTCTAAATTATAGAATGGATTGTGTAGTATCCAGGTTTTAGCTGATAATTTAGAGAGGGGGGATGGAGTTTTGTGCTTGTGCGCATATAAGTCATCTATGTTTTGTCTGGATGAACATGAAGAGCTTAGCACTGGCCATGGTCGAAGCAGAACGGTGGCACAAGGCTCCTACACTAAACCACTCTCCACTTTTGTACACTCCTTAATAAAACACAAGGCTGGAAGAGTTCACGATGGAAAACTGAATTTTTGCTCATGGGCAGGGACTTACTAGAACCACGAGATGAAAAACAAATGGTCCAAGAAAGAACCTCATAGCCCACACCATGAGAAAGATGACCTGGAACTGACGGACGGCTCTACAGAGAGAGATCTGGCAGGAAAAGAGCTCATTGTAAGCAGTAGTACCAACCTCATCATCCAGCCAGGATATTGTAGGGAAACAACCAGGGGCTGGAGTAAGACAGAGAGCCTATGCTATGTGCAAACCTTTCTTCTTAGATTTTAAAAGTTTTCCTTAGTTGAGAATGTCATGTGTTTTAATCCTACTCACCCTCCCTCTCCCAACTCTTCCCAGATCTTTGGTATAATAAAGCAGGCTGGGCAAGCGAGGAGAACCAAGCCAGTAAGTTGCACTCCTCCATGGCCTCTGCATCAGTTCTTGACCCCAGGTTCCTGCCAAGAGTTCCTCCCCTGACTTCTCTCAGTGATGGCCTGTGTTGTTATAGCAGTCAAGCCCACAGTCAAGACCAGCCAGGAGAGTCAGTACCTATGCCAATCACTAATTCAGAAACTGCCCTACAGAGCTGCCCACAGGCCAATCTGGTGGGGGCACTTTCTCAGCCAAGGTTGCTCTTTCCTAAGTGACTGTAGCTTCTATCAAGTTGACATAAAACTAGCCAGAGCAGAGACAATGAACATCCCTGGCCTAACCTGGATATTTTCCTGCAAATCTGGTATTAGGACAAAATTTTAAAGTTAGCTGAAAAGGCACAGGAAAGCCAGGCTGAAAAATCACAGGCGTATTTAATATTAAAACACAAGTCCCAGGAAATAACATGCTCTCCACAACAACTTGATCAACACCACAGTTTATTTGTAAACATGTTATTTGTGTCAATAATCAAATTGACAACACTTTATACAATTTCCTTGTATAATAGTAACATCACAACAGAAAACAATCCACTGTACTGAGTTACAGTTTTGGTACTTTAAAATCCTTTTAATACAAAGTGTCCTTGAAACATTGAACATAAGAAGTAAATGAGAGTGGCAAAGGAAAACAAAGGACCCAGTAAGGGAAATCACTTCCCCCGGAAACGAATACAAAGCCATCTGGTTACATGTTAAACAAGAAAGGCGCTAAGGCAGTGGTTCTCAACCTTCCTAACGCTGTGACCCTTTAACGCAGTTCCTCATGTCCTAGTGACCCCAACCAGCACATTATTTTGTCTTACTACTTTGTAACTGTTGTTTTGCTGCTATGAATCGTAACAAATAACTGATATGCAGGATATCTGATATACGGCCCCTGTGAAAGGATAATTTGAACCCCTAAAGGGGTTGAGAGCCCCACAGGTTGAGAACCGCTGTTGTAAGGAATCAGATGACCCTAACTTCTTAAGTGATATAAAGTTGCATTTCTTTAGATACATTTGTGAGGTGAAACTAGACCTTTACTAAACTGTATGCCCTTTTTGATATTAGTAGCTTCCCCCCCCCCTTGGTTTCTAAATGTCTGTCTGTCATGGTTCAAGCTATAGTAAGAGGTGAGATAGGGACAGGAAAGAGGGTGGTGCAAAGCCAGATGAAATTAAACATTTGCAAAATAACTTTTATCAATCTTCTTTGGCAAGAACAAAGTCTATATTTATTTATTTTTTATCAACTTAACAGAGGCCTCTCTGCATGAGCTAACATGAGTGGAAGGAACCAGGCAAAGCACAAACACACATCATCCTCTCCCAAGAAGACAGGGACTTTGGCTGGGACTCTGACGGTCTCACTCTCCCTCCTAAATGAAAATCCAGAAAGATATCAAGTGTTGTTTTCTTTAAAGTACTGTCCCTAAAGTTCATGATCATGGTTAGGCTCCATCTCTTCTTTCAAAAAGGAATTATAGCAGCAACTCACTCCCACATTTAAACTATAAACAGCAATAACTGGACTGTTGTAACTACAACTGTTCAATTCTTTATTAGTGTACATGTCATTAGAGTTGGCATTCAACTACTAATACAAAGATAGATACCTACAGTAACTCAATCAAAGCAAATGAGATTAATGAGCCCTGATCAAAAGAAATACATACAACTTCCAGATGAAACTGTAAAAGTTACATACACATATAACTAATAGCACTAGGAATGTACAGTATCAGTAATTGGAAAAATAAATGAGTCACAGTCATAGAAATTATTTTAATATTACTATGTACTTTTCCTTTTACAGACAAATGTGACATACATACAGTTCTACCTCACACAAGACAGAGTAGAAAACTAAGCATTACTTCATTTACCCCAAACACAGCACTAACTGTGCCACAGGTAACCTGGTCCAAAATAGTCAATTCTACAGATAGGCCATGGTATGAAATACATGGCCACTTTAACGGTTTCAAGAAAGGCATATACTTGCAGAAGTCTGTTAATTACACAAATATCAGTTGTATAAATAACAAAAGCCATCAGCAAAACTGTTAAGCTCAAATGTTCTCAATTAGTGTAATGCTTGAATGTTTCAGGTATGTTGCTTGACCAGTTCGGTTAGGAGAGCTCAACTAACCACACAAACGCCCCAGGGAAGGTGACCTGGAAAGTCTAATCCTGGTTCCAAAAATTCTGACATTTGAGATACTAAAAGACCCAATGCCCAAAGAAGCACATGAAGCCAGGCAGTGCTTCTCCACTCTCCCCCAGAGCTGTGTGCCTGTTTCAGATCCAGAGGCTGTGTCTCAGGAATCGTTTTACCATGGAGCTAAGTCCAAAACCACAGCCCTGGGGCTGCTGCCATGCAATTCCAACTTCAACCATAATCCTTGGTTTAAACCATCAAGGTCAATTACCCTAAGAGTTCATAGGTAAAGCTAAGACAAACTGAAGACATGCAACAGCCTCAACTACACGTGGAAAATAAATTCTATTTTTCCATAGACTCTATGAAAATATAAAGCCCAAGGTGAGTGACGACAGAAGTCCACATACAAACATCATTTAAAAATAGAATGTTTTCCAAAGCTCTCATAAGATGTCAATGAATCATCAGTTAAGACCTTATAAATCAAGGTTAGGTTTACACAACTATGCTGATTGACATACCCTCAATCATGTTCACTTGGCATACATAATTTACTGACATCTACAGCAACCTTTAATGCCCTAGCACATACATACCCCTCACTGCTGGATGCTTGCCACTTCTAGCGTGACTACCTCAAGAACCAAGAAGCCTTTCGGAGGAAGAGTCCATCTCCTCCCGTGATCCCCTCAGTGTAGATAACAAAATATAAAATTAAACCAGGTTTATGTCTGAGAAACATACATATAAAACTACCACTGCAATATTCATAGTGACTGCTTATAAACGTAACAGTCATCTACAGCCTATAAAGTATGTCCTTAGTTTATAAAAGAAATGCAGATTGTCTCGAGTACAGTGCTGGCTGCTGAGAAGTACTTGTTGCAGTAAGATGTGTAACAACAGGCCTCTGGCGTCAGAAGACACGAGCACATTCCGAGCGTTTCCTACCAATGAGGCTCGACCTGCACCAAGGCAGCTAGAAGCTTAGTGGCTGACCTCGGGAAGCCAGCGTTAAGAAAGGAAAAAGGCAGAGTGTGTGAGCAACAATGCTGTAATCAAATTACTGCAAATGGAGACTGGCAATGAGCAGGGAGGAAGGGGAGCGTCCACTCCACTCAGATAGGATGCCATCTTTAAACATTACGTTTTTGGCAGGAAGTGGAACTCCCGTGTCAGCGCAGGATGACTGTGAAAGCACACTTGAGAAGCCAGGCTCCGCGTGAAGATCCAGAGTTGCAGCACCTTCCTAAAAGTCAAGAACAAGAGAACTGTCTCACATGTACTTACAGCAAAGACATGGAACTAAGGAGCCCAATTACCCAGCAAGTGTTCACAGCGTGCACAGCATTATGGGAGGCCACAAGAAACAGGTGCAAACTGACAAGCATGTATAACCGGACCTGGCTGGAAATATCACCTAACAGGAGAATGCCACAAAGATCCCATCACTACACTACACAGCTCTACACGCAAGGCAGGTAGTCCAAGGCTTCAAGATGGACACATTCAGACCCACGTTCCCAAGAGGCCAAGTGTCTGACCATGGCCAGAGAGTGTCTCCTCACACTACAGACTTACCACACCCAGTCCCCACTTCCACCCCAGCCTTCCCCATCCAACTCCTCCAGGTAAACACAAGAATGAGAACCAGTCTTGACTTCTTCCTACTACACCCGCATTATTTCTTTCATTTAATTCATCAAGTTTTACAAATCTATCTCCAGAATATATCTCAACCGTTCCATTCACCACAGCCACAGTTACTAGATTCCAAGTGGAGTATAGTACTGAGAATTTCACAACTTCCCCACCTGTGGACTGTTGTGGTTTACTGGCATGATGGCATATGTACAATAAACCACCTTTACTGGGTGTACCTGAGCACTTCAGCTGTCTTCCAGTGAAAAGTGCTCAGTCACAACATGGTTCCCCCAGGCAATTACCAGGGCATCTGACTGCCGTGCCCCTAGTCCACGCCTCTCCAACACTAACACACAATTTAAAGGACTTCATTAGAAACAATCCCTCCCTTTCTCCAGCCTTCAGTCATGCCTCTTGGTATGTGGTGTATTCACAGGTTCTTCCCCATGCTCAGGAAAACCCCGCCCTCCTCGACCTCACCTGTTGTCACTTCCTTTCTTCAGGATGTTCCTACCATCGTGGCTACCTTTTATTCCTGTGTGCACGGTGCTTTCCTGATACTAATGCATGTCCTGTCTGTCTGCAGCATTCTGTTCTGTCCTATAGGCTTCAGTTTTTAATCTTCTAAGCCAGGGCTTCTTTCAGACCCCATAGGAACACAGCTCCCTCAAAGCAGTTGATGAAGTCTTTCAAACATTAATGTGTGACCAGTCTCACACAGCATCACATGCTCCACTAGTGGCTTCCACATCAATTTCCTTGGCACTTGGTAAAGGGACTGGCATAGGGTAGACTCAAGTATTTATTGAATGAATGAGTGGAGTAAATAAATGAATGAAAACTCTAAAAACAGTCTTCATAATATTGAATTAGATATTCTAAACAGAAATATTCTATGCTCAAAGTTTATTTATGAATCTACATAGTCCAGAATATCCAGCGTTCTCTCCACTCCACTGACCAGCAGTAAAGCAGCACTGCAGGCATCAGCACTGCAGCCTGGCCTCAGCACTAACATGCAGGACTCATGACACACGTCACACGGTCAGGCCTGCTCTGCTGAGCGAACCCTGGCACAGAACCCAGAGGCCAGGCCTTGTCCAGGAAGGCCTGACCAGCAACATGTCCAAGTCAGTTAACACCTTGAATCATGCTTGTTACATATTGTACTGGGGAGGTGTGAAGCCCATCAAGAGGGGCTTTCACATATTATGGAGTGCTATACTAGCACCATTGACACTGCTTTGGATGATGTTACCTGGAATGAATGGACAAAGTTAAGGACTTGCAGAGAGAGTTTTCTACTGGAATGTAAGAGACTTTGAAGGCTGAAAGAAAAGGGAGAAAAAAACAAATTTTAATCAAATATAATAAAACTATTACAGGTTAAATTTTATCAATTTAAATAATCTATGTGAATATGTAACCTAATAAAATACAAAATTCTTTAAGTAATTGAAATGCTTTGTATCAATAAAATTTTGTCTTCTTTTTAACAGAAACTTGTATATAAAAAGAAGGCCATTTTCAAATAGATGTCATGCTCTAAATCTAAATTAAAACATAGTTTATGTGGTAGTCTACATACAAATGGCCACTATAGGCTCATATATTTGAATGCTTCAGCACTAGGGTGTGGCACCATTCGAAAGGATTAGAAGGATTAGGAGTTGTGGCCTCTAGAGGAACTGTGTCCCTGGGGATGGGCTTTGAGGTTTCAAAAGCCTATCCCACACCCTGCTGTGCTTAACTCTCTCTCCCCCAAACCCTCTACCTGCAGATAAGGATGTAGCTTTCAACTCCTTTTCCAGCACCATGCTCCCTGCCATGAGAATGATGGACTAAGCCTCAGAAACTGGAAGCAGGCCCCAATTAAATGCTTTCCTTTATAAGAGTCAGAAGTTGGTACTAGGGAGCACGGTTTATATAACCAAAATTGAAGTTATTTTTTCTAAAAGATTCTACTTATGAACTGTTAATACATACAAATATAAAATAAAACAAGATGCTAAACATATCTGACAGATTTAACACAACCTACACATACATCACTTTCCAGATATGTGAATTAAGTACAATGAGAGTGGCAATCTTTGAAGTTTCCTAATAGTTACAATTGTAAAAAATGATTATTGTTGAAAATTTTCATACACACACACACACACACACACACTCACGCAAAGTGTTCTGATTAGTCTCAACCAACACCTCTCTCCTTCCCCATCTCGTCCCTACTGTTTTCTTTCCCAAGCTCCTGACTTTGGTGACCCATTTAATTTAGCTAAGGCCATCTGTGTCACCACTAGATTTTAACTATCCACTGGATCCTGGGTCATGGTCAAGGCAGGGTGTCACCAGTTGATTCACAACTGAAGGCAATAGTTTCCCTCTCCCTATCAACAGTAAATAGTCCAACAGTGAAGGTTGGGCTCTCAACCCCTCGTCCATCCCTGTGTGACTGCTGATGGGCTGACCCATCTTTCTGCAGAAACAGCACAGGCATCCACACTGCTCTCCATTGTGATTACAATAGCTGGGTCCTGCCCAGGAAATGGCATTTATATACAGCCTCCCGTTTCTAACATTCCTCAAACCTTCAAAGTGTCCCTGTTACTATAAATCTTGTCAAAAACCTGTGGCAGTGGACAGCACGGCCTCAGGGAACAATGAGTCCTGTTTAGCAAACTGACACAGTGTCAAGATACTCTAAACATCATGCTTACACCCACAGACATATGCTGCTCCTAGCCTTAAAATCACAGATGCGTCTCTTTCTAGGGAAAAATAGTGCATGCCAAGACTCCTGGCTGCAGCGGACACAGAGCGTAAACAATACTTGAGTCTCAGACCTCACTTGGTGTTTATACTTTCATTCATACATACTCCAGAGAACGGCTGTGGAGATTATCCGTTGAATACTCTTTACTATACAAGCTTCACTAGGCCAAATAATTTAAGTTATTTGCTGTCCAACTTTGTTTTCCTAAGTTTAAAGACAGGATTGCGGGCATCTCCCCTCCACAGTTGGCCACTCCCTTCCAAAGGGTTGGAGCTGCTTGCCACAAGGTCAAACCTGCCTGTCATGTCTGAAAAGCAAAACATGCATTTCAAAAAATATGCAAAGGGGAAGATGTTGAGAAAGTCACCAAGACATGAAGTAAACATTTGAGTGTATATAGTGCTCGTGTACAGACTAATTTTCAGACTGGTTTTTTGGAGTGTCTTACTATGTGCCCCTGGCTGGCCCAGTTCACAGAGATCTTCCTGCCTCTGTCTCTGGGGCACTGAGATTAAAAGTGACGTTTATGTATTAAAAAAAAAAAAATCAAACAGGTCCATTCTTTACATAGGCATACGCGTTTCCCCACACTTCATCATGTCTGTTGGACAAGCAAACTTACAGAAGCTTGAACCATAAATATTTGCTCTGAGTAACTTCTAATCTACTGAAAATAATTTCACACGTACATGCACATACGCACATACATTCCTTTTAAACTTAAAACCTTTTTCTTTATTCAACCAACCAATATAAAGGCAATTGCTATGTTCACAAAGAAGCAAACTAGAGCAGTGTCGTAACAGCTGAAAATGGAGATGAAGAACAAAAGCCTTACCTCTCTTTACTGCACAGGCCATGTGTAGCTATTTTCTGACAAACTTTCCGGTTTAATTCAGAACTGAACAAAGGAATTCCAAAGCACAGCTCAAGAGGAACCCAATCTGCTTCTGCTGTGGCCCCTACAAAGGACACAGATAACTTGAAAACCATATGATTCCAGACTCTGCATGAGCAGCAAGGTCTTCCAATCTGAGGTTCCTAGATCTTTCCATCCCTGTGACACCCACTAGTAAACTCAACAAGGGAGAGATAAGACAAGGTTATTAATCTCAAAAGAGAAGCACATGTCTTTTGATTATGTACATGTCTGGGGAAAAGATAGCTTTTCATAAAGTGTTGCAGACAATCACTTGCTCAAAAAGACATCTGCAAGATTTAGATAAAATAAATCTATTTATCATATACACAATGAAACTGAAATCATTACACTCTGGCCATAACTTTATAATTTTTTAATTACTCTAAGCACATAAACATATTTCCTAGAACAATCACATTAACACAGAACTCCACTGCAGATAATAAAGCAATATGCAAATAGCGCAACAGAAAAGTTAAGTCCCAGAAAGGACCTAATAAAGTTGCAAAGAATTCTTAACATCTTACCGGAGTTTTGCTTTGTAGACAAGTCTGTACTGGCTTCCTCAATGACCATTTCAAACGACTCTGTACTGCCATTTACATCTGAACTAGAAGCCAAATCAGGCTCGCCTGGTAATTCAAAGGATACAAAACTGTGTGAGGATTCTATACGCAGAAGAAACCATCAACTAAATCTTAGCACAAGAGGACTTCAGAAAACAGTAATAATGAAAGAAAAAAGGTTTTAAAAATCAAACAAACAGGGCTGGAGAGATGGCTCAGGGGTTAAGAGCACTGACTGCTCTTCCAGAGGTCCTGAGTTCAAATCCCAGCAACCACGTGGTGGCTCACAACCATCTGTAATGGGATCCAATGCCCTCTTCTGGTGTGTCTGAAGACAGCTACAGTGTACTCATATACATAAAATAAATAATTCTAAAAAAAAAAAAAATAAATCAAACAAACAAAAAGAAAAAAGAAATTAAAAGAAGAGAAAGAAAGATCTGCTGCGATAGGCAGTCCAAGGTACAAACAAGCTCTCAGTCACTCACACAATCTACAGAGCTGCAGACAACTGCTACTGTACTGCACATACATGTCCTATACTCTCCCTCCCTTCCCACCACAGGATTTAAAAAACAGCAAAGAGGATAATGCTCATCTTTGGTTTAAGCAATTGACATCTGAGAACCGTCTAGAGACAAGCTGGTGAATAAGAGAGGGCGTGGCTGACACCCACCAATGCTAAGTATCATAATGTGTATAAAATTCCCAAGGTCAAAATCAACCATGACCTAAAACCTCTAAACTCATGAGGCAGAACACAAGTTTAGACTCCTACTTCCATCAGTCCTAAAGCCATCCCCATCAGGGTGGACTTCTGCAGTCCCAGCATTCTCCACAATTCTTTTTGAATCCCTCCATCTTTTGGCATCATGAGATTCCTAGTCACCTTCTGCACTCATCTATTCACCAATAACTCCTTTCTTTTGGCTATTTTCTGCTTTCTAATTCCCTTTGCAAATGGATGGATGGATGGATGGATGGATGGATGGATGGATGGATGGATGGACGGACGGACGGACGAGCAAGCAATCACCTTGACTAACTTCTCAGTTTTCAAAGCTCAGTTCAAACTGTGCTTTCTTTAAGATGTATTCCCTGTGGCTCCTAGGTTACGATATGCCTTCAATCTCCCATGTATACTCCAAGTAGTCCACAGTCCCCTCTGAGCCTTAACTACACAGTGCAGGCAGATTCACTTCTTCCCTACTGAGGCTTTACCCTTTAGACTAAAACTGAACTGAAAAATTTAATTGCTTCTAGGACTTAAACCAGGTATTTGCTGTTTAAATGTGTGTGGGGGAAAATGACTGGAAAAAAAAATGAGCTATAGTACAGCTAAAACTGAAAGGGAGTCAACCCAGCCCCCTGGCTGACTACTGACCATATTTTGTCAGGGTTTTCAACTGAAGGAAAGGATCATGGAATACTGCCAGTGGCAGACACTTGACAGCTTCAGAACAGTGCAATAGAGTTGACACCACCATAAGCAAAGCTATCTACACATCATCTTGTCAGAGCAGAAACTCCTTAAGAGCTGATCTGACCATGAAACGCTGGGCAATGTAGAGCTGAAGGGCGGCTACACAGAAAGTGGCTGCAACATGTGTTTTTAGGTATCAAGGTCCAGACCAAACTGAGAATTAAAACAGAAGAGGGGCTGGAGAGATAGTAAGCTAACGCAGGTAACGTGTGCACAAGAAAAATGCCAACTTCTAGACTTATGTTGGAGTCCCAGCATCTACACAGAGACTCACAATTGCTTCAAACCCAATTCCACAGAAACCAATACTATTTCTGGCTATAGTGTATACACACATGCACACATAAAATAAAAATAATTTGCTTTTACAAGGAAAGAAGAGGGAGGTAAAGAAATGAATGAGAGTTACTTCCAAAGTCTAATTCATGGAATCTGTAAACTATTAAGTCTAATTTGGGGATGTTTTACAAAATGGCAGGAGTTTTGAAATTATACTCCCTAAGTCTAATTTGACTCAAAGCCTATGAACATAGATGCAATGGTAAAAGGCTGAGTGAACAGCAGTTCTAAAGCTAACCCAGGGTCATATTCTTTCTTTTTTAAAAGCATGTAACAAAATATTTATTTACTCACAAGCTGAAAGGCATGTACTTTGTTAAGGGGTCAGTTTCGATTCATAATTTACATTTATAGCGATGAGTGCCACAATCAGGTATAGAGGCACTTGTTTATTTCTAAGTTCCATCTGCTAAAATATGTTCTTAGGCACACTGCCTGTAATCTCAGTACTCTGGACGCTGAAGCAGGGTTATTAGTCTGAAGCCAACCTGGGCTACATAGAATCTATTTCAAATACAGACAGATACACAGGCAGACAGACAGACCCCCCCACACACACACATCTATAGAGTATAATTAACCACCCTGTACTCCTTGATAGATAGATTGTAGACAGTCTGGCCCCCATCAAGGTCAGAGTCGTGTCTATAATACAAGCTTGCCTCCATATGTGTCCAGCTTTAATTTCTAAAAGCCTACTCTGAAAAGTAACCCTGAGATGGTACTTAACAAGTGTACCGATTCTTATCAACAATTAACTACTTTGGGTACTTTTGTCTCAGGCTTCTGTGTTTGAGCACATCCAGACCATCTCTGTAGTCTGCACTCACTCCCTATGACCAGGACCAACTGTGGTGATTCCATCTGAGTTCTGACTTTCCAGGCAATCTTTCTTAAAATGCTCCAGACTCCTCTGGTGTTATCAGGGCGGGGCCTGGACACGTGTCCCATTTTTCCACAGACAAAACATTTTGCAAAAGGAAATTCACCACGCGCAGGGTCTACATCATCTTCAGTATCTCGTGCTCTGGGCAGCGGTTACAGATGTTGGTGCCCATGTCCTGACTCTAGCACAGCTGGGTAGTCAGAGATTCCATGGCCAGGTTGTTGACAATGGAAACATACCACTGCATTCTTCTTTGCCACCTTCCTTCCTTCCTTCTTTAAAGCCACTGCAGTTTCTTCCCTTCCTTTCCGGCTGTCGGCTGCTATCAGCTGTCCATTGTGAAGCGCCTGTGAGCTCTTTCAGGTATTCCATGAATCCATTCACATCTTCATTCAAATACTCTTTTTTTCTTTTGGTTCTTTTTACATTTTGCTTGAGGTGCATCGTTTCTAAGGGACTGATTCGACATTGCCTCTCCACAGATCCCTTCTTCGTGTCCTCCCATGGTGTTGCTGACTAGGGTCTCTTACCCTCTGAGGTGGTAACACTAGCCCACCTGGTCATGGTTGGATCAGAGGTACTTAACTAACCCTGTCTGAGTCCTCCAGAGCACTCCAGGGTCATATTCTTATCCCTTCAATGAAAACTATTAAGTGACAGCAGGACAACAAAGGTTTGTTGTGGTTTACACACAGAGGCAATGCTAGACTCAAACCAGCTATTCTAACCAGAGACCCAATCAGTGACTGACCTCTCTCATCAGAAGCGTCACTGAGCTTTCTACTTGCAAGCTGGCTAGAAGCATTCAACATGGTGACATAGCCACAGAAATGCTGCAAGTCCACTTTGCTCCTCAGAATCTGCAATGCTTTATGAACACCCATGCTGGCCCGGGTAAACTCTAGGAACAAACCAATAATACCATATTAATGAAGTCTTATCATATAACAATACCAAAAGCTAATGTATACTTTACTATTCTTAAAATTCTTTTACATGTTAAATCAGACCGACTACAATGATGAAACCTAAGGACAGCTCCACTTGAGCCCCCATTAATCAGCTCTTAAGAGCTCTCAGACCACAATATCTACCATCTTCAGAACAATAACATTTTGTCCTCAGCATTTAAAGACTTATAGGATAGAACAAAGGCCATTTCTCACCTGCCTTGCGCCGCATACGCCCTGTAAACACACAGCATCTACAAATCTTACCTTAGGTTCTATGAAAAGAATATTAAACTGTAAACATAAAGATTACTCTAATGACAATTTCAACTCTCGTTAACCAAATAAATAACAATCAAAATCGAAGAGCTACTAAAAACATTACTCTCTCTTCATCTCTAACATACACCAGTATTCTTTAAAAGGTTAGAATTGGTTGTCTAACAATTCACTGGCAGAAAAATCATGCAACTGAAAACTACTTTCAATCAATTCTTTATGGCAAAAGAGTAAAAACACAGAATTTAAAAGTGTCAAGAACTCACTCCCTGTCATTTTCCACCAATTACTGACAGGAATAAGGATAAAAGTCAAATGGATAGAATCCAGTGTACCTCCTTGGAGCTCTGCTTCATCAAATGGAAAGGGTATATGGACAGTCTCTCCTACCCCATGTAAACCATGTCCCTACAAACAGAAGAAATGCAAGTGGAAAGGTGAGTGAGAACCAGCACTTCCGGTGACTGAAATAGCAGGGTGCCACATCATGGCACACTCCACCATACTCAAACGCCCTTTGTAATTTTGCTTTTCTTTTTCATCAAGGAATGATAAATGTTTATTAATTTCTTGGACAATATTTTTCAAACTGGACATATGAAAAGAAAAAACTAAGAAGGCTAATAGGCAAATCAGACAGGCTTGAGCCAAGTAAGGACTGAAGTACACGGTCTCATAGCTCAGCCATAAATGGACCTAGGCAATCATCCTCACTGTGTAGTGAAGGAAAACAGACACTCAAAAGGAGTGAGTGATCAATGCACAACAGTAGCAAGAGAAGCAGCGCTCACAGCCCTCTCAGCCCATCAGGACCACACATGCCATCCTTACAGCCTGCCCCTGGGTCAGGCACAGTGCAAAGCATTTTAAGCCAATTATCCATCTTAACAATTTCTTCAACAACCCGAGAAAGATGGTGGCTTCTGTTATCTCCAACTGACAGCTAAGGACACTGAAATTCAAAGAAGTTATTTATCTTTTCCAAGACAAACATTAATACTGAAACCAAGATGTGAGTTGGGACAGTGTAACTAGAGGCCCTGTCCAGCACATCCAATGCTTGTCACCTCCTATCTCTATGAGTACCACATATTGTCCCTGACTAATGGCATTCTCTTAAGGATTCAACTTCCATCTATATACATGCCAAGGCTTCAGTCACCTCTCTCCTGTAGTCTCTCACTTGATTTTCAGATTATTTTCAACTGCCTTCCTAATACTTGGTAATCAATATGTCCAAAAACCCAGCACATTATATATATATATAATGTGCAGCATAAGCTGTGCAAATGTAGAGACAGTAATGTTACTGAGGAATGAGAGGATGAAGAGAAAATAGATAATTAAACAGTATAGGATTCACTGCTGAGGGGATAAAAATATTCTACGTGGGGTATGCTGATAGCTATACAAATCTGTTAAGTAAACTAAAAACCACTGAATTGTACTATTTAAACTGCTTAATTGTGCCATATAAATTACAGATTGATAAAGCTATTTTAAAAAACAAAAAAAAATGTTGCAGAGTTAACAGTGTGGCTTCTATTGAAATGCTGAGTCCAAATTCAGTCCATTTTGCCCTGCTACTCACTGAGACCCAAGTCATTCATTATCCCTCAACTTTGAGCTAATCAGTTGCATCTAGACAATGCAATGTAAGTGATAAAACCTAATTTAATTTGTTTCAAGAGACAACACACACCTGAATTAGCACTGCAGAATGTGTTAGAGCATCATTCAGCATCGTGAGCACATTTGACGTAGGAACGACCCCAGGATCATGGCCCCAAGAGGTTATGAGTAACCGATCATAACCCTATTGGAAAGATGAGTAACACATGAAATGGCACTTTGAAAGAAGGGAAAATTACAAAAGTTACCTAATTCTGCATAGCAATTTCTGTGCTCCCCCTCCCCCAAATAGCTCACAGTGCTTGACCAACGTGTATGAGGCCCTGAGGTCAATCCTTAACAGAATAGACTGGAACAAAAGAGGAGAAAGCCTCTCACACATACCTGGAATATATCTGGCAGTTTTCGAAGTCTTGTGCCTTTGGACAATAAGAGAGATGGTGGTCCTTGCCCAGTGATATGGTAAATATACAACTTAAACCAGACAGAACTGACTTCTGGAATAGCTGGTCCAATATGCTGCTACTCAACCGCAAGGAAATTACAAAACTATAATTTATCTAAATAGTCAAATTCATAAATAAACCAAGCCTTAATCTTAATTAGTGAATATATACTTACAACTGCCACATATTTTAACTGCTGTACCCTTATGAAGGTAAATGCTGAGTAATCAAAAGCCAAAATAGTTTTATCTTCACACTGGGATTAAGATATAGTTCTGCACTATTAAGAGACTGAACTTTAAATCGGATTCCCCAGGTCTGAGTCTAGGTTTCATCCCTCAGCCATATCACCTTTACAACGGTTCTTACACTCTATGCCTGCCCATTTGCTCCATCCACAAAAGCTCACGGAAGGATGCACCACATGAAGGTGCTGTAAGGTGCTTAAAGGGTTGAAAGTAGTGCCTGGCTAACAACTTCTACATAGAGCAGCAGTCATTACTATCACGTGTTGTTTTTCAAAAGAAAGATGATGTCCCCTTCATCCATTTTCCCACCTGTGCAGACAGCTCACAGATTGTTTCTACTAGGCAAAAGCACTGAGTTAAATGGAAGGGGTGTAAAGTATTGTACAAAAGCTTTGTAAAAATCTAGTTCCATTCTTGTTGACACCAGACAAGGACTTTGTCCTAAGGATGAGTGATGCGAGGCAACTAGAGCCCACGGAGAGCAATAACAAACTCGGTACCTAAATCCCTTCCTCCCTTCTCAATCCCCGAGCCCTGCACATTCAGGAATCCAGGAAGGATGGACCACTGTACATCTTCCTTGCTGATTATACAAAACACCACAGTCATTTGAACAAAATCTTACGGTTACCTAGTAATTGCTAGCTTTGCAAAGCCCATCTTTTCTTCTCAATAACTTAGCATTACACTTTTTTTGAAATATCTGCTATTCTCTTAAATTTATCCAAACTCTCATTCCAGAACATTCAAAATGTTCTCTTAAAGTATTTCACATGAATACATTTTTAATCTAAGGTGTCACGAGTTACTTAGTGATACACAAGCTAAATATACACTTTACAATTTGAATGTGACAGCATCTTACAAGAGAAAACAGACCAGTTTCCTCAATGAAATGACCACACTCCCATCTAAAGCCTCTAAGTGAGTTATTACCTGAGGAGTGCAGCTGCTGACTGGACGGATTTCATTGGTAAGAGGAGCCATAGACACAAGCAGTGTGTAGTTTTTGTTTAGAACTCTGCTACAAGTTGCTGGGTCCAAACCAAGAAGGCTTTCGCAGCGTAAGAGATCCAGGGGAAAACCTGAGTTATAACAAACCACACACACGGGACATAACAAATTGACCATGTGAAACAAAAGTGTTGAAGATGAGCTGTTGATCACTGCCTTAAGACATTATTTTTGTCTTTAATTATAAACAGATTCTTTTCTCACATAATATTACAGTTTCTATTGCTTCTACTCCTCTGAAGTTCCTCCCTACCTGCCTCCCTTCTAGATTCACTCACTTTTCGTCTTTCATTAGAAAAGAACAGACTTCCAAGGAATAAAAAAAATAAAAAAATAAAAAAAAAAATATAATAAAACCAAAAAAAAAATCACATTAAGACCAAAAAAAAAAAAAAAAAAGAAAAGAAAAGAGCCAAAAAACAGAGGAATCAGAAATTCACCATCTGCACGCTGAACCCATAAACTCTAGGTCATATGTACTATGCAGAGGACATGGTGCAGACTGCACAGGCCCTGAGCGTGCTGTATCGAGATTTACTGTTTTCAAAGGTACAATAACTACTAAGAGGCCACATTTCCAACAGGACACTGTTAAGACTGGAAGCTTGGGTCTAGACTGAAGGCTGTGCTCTCCTGGAGGAGCGCCTCTTCTAACTCTCACTTCACTCCATTCCCATCTCAAGCACTCTGCAGTGTGTTCTGACAACCAAGTGTCAAGATGCCAAAGTGTCAAGGAAAGCTGTGTCCCCCCTCCCCCCATGGCAATCTCTAGAGCAGTGGTTCTTAACCTGTGGGTCAAAACCTCTTCAGGGGCTGAGATGTTTCCACAGGGTTACCTAAAACCATCAAAAAACAGATATTTAGGTTGGATTTAGTTGAGTGGTAGAGCGTATGTTTAGGGAAGCGCAGGCCCTCTGAGTTCGGTCCACACAGCTCCGGAAAAAAAAAAAAAAAAACAGATATTTATGTCACGATGCATAATGATAGCAAAATTATAGTTATGAAATGGACATAAAAATAATTTTATGGTTGGGGGGTCATCACAACATGAGGCACTGTATTAAAGGTTCACAGCATTAGAAGGTTGAGAACCACTGCTCTAGAGAAAATCACACCTTAGATCTGATTCTAGCATAGAGGTAGGCATTCCTCAGTTAGAAATTTGTGCTCTAATTTGCTGGTCTATATAGCAAGAATTCAGCATGCATTTTAAGCAACCACTATCCTCTATCCTCTGGAAACTATCCATCCCATCCTATTGCCTCCAGGGGCAGAGAGGAGAAGCTATATAATGAGGTAGCACCTGCTGCAAGCCTGACACCTGAGTCTGGATCCTAGAGCCCATAAAAGCCAGGAATTAGAAATCTGGACTGAAAATGCCCTCTAAATCCTCCCATATGTACAACTGACATCAATACCACACCACACATGTATGCACACCCACGCACATGCACACAAACACCTTAGTCCTATTGGTCTATAAAGGAGGTGTTTAAGACTGAAACTAACTTAACAGGTCCTGTGGGACACTTCCCCTTCAAGAAAGAATGCATCTAAAGAAGTGTACAGCCTGCTCAAAGGCCCAAGATGCTCCCAGCATAGCTAGCACCAAGATCCTGATCTCTCATACAGTGCCCAGAAAAATAAAGTCGATTCCTAGGAGATTGCTTAATACGCACAAAATAAGATATTGTTGGGGGAAAATGGAGTCAAGTCACAAGGAGACAGAGAACAGTTTGAAGGTAAAATGAGGCAACTAGAGCACAGAAACAACTGAGACAGAAATGACAAGTCACTTGAAGAGACTGCTAATAACACAGAGGCGATGCTAGAGAAGAGAGCGTGACTAGTTTGCAACCACTACAGTTGAGAAAGAGCCACTGCTGATGCTAAATCTCAGGGCAAGGTCTTAAAGTATCTCCCACAGATTTCCTCTATAGTGCGGTATCATGGAGAAATTAATTTGGGTGACCAAATTAACATCAGCAGCAAGAGGAAGATGAACAGCACAAATCCAGACACCAAATCCTCAGGAAATCAGAGCACTGCTTGTATGGTATCCAGACAGGAACAAGCCACAGCCTATCTGTAAGGAACAGCATGCCCTAATGAGAAATATGCATGCGAACCAACAGACGTGGGATATAGTGCTTTTGAACACTAAGAATGGCATTAAAAATAAACCAAGCAAACATGAATTTGTTACAGAATAAAGAGAGTAAAAGAAACATGATTAAATATAATACTCTTCCTAGGCTGGAGCCCACCCTTGAAAGAGAGCAGCATGAGGGAAGGATATTAATGTTACTGACCAGCAACAGGGTGGGCAGACATGACAGAAGGCTGTGATAAACAACTGATCCCCAAATTCTATGCTGAGAGATTACTCTTGTTCTCAAAATTTGAGAGTCCTATTCTAGAGCTTACGGCCTATGAGCTAGTGCAGGACAGATATACTGACAGGAGGACCAGTACCTGGTTCACAGGTGGGAAAGGAGAGAAGGAGGCAGACTCCCTTATAAAGACCAAAGAGATTTCAGCTGCACAGTGAGGAACTGTACAAAAGACACTTAGAAGAGAACCTAACGGGTGCGGAACAGACTGGAGACATTGTACTGTAAGGTGTCACTCAGCATGAACTTTGGGAGCCTGGAATCTGCAAAGATTCCTACCTACAGTCTGACTAAAAGCATCTTATTCTGACCAATCAGATGAGAGGCAAATTCAACCAACCATTGGTGAGGCAAAGGGAGAGAACTCAGAGGCTGTTTCTGCCTTGTCAGATATGAACAGGGAGAGAACACAGAAATTTCATGAAAACTGTGTGGAAAAAGGATGGTCCTTAAAGCCTTTTCTAAAACACAAATGGATGAGCGGATTCCCAACCTTCAGGTAAAAGCCAGGGTTATTAATGTCAATTACAAAATACATTTAATGTTCATTAGGGCAGGGAACTACGAAATCTAGAGTTCCAAGTGACTGGAGCACTTTCTAAGACTTTTACCACTATGATTACTCATCTATAAGTGTAGATTAGCTTCTAAATGTTTCCAAAGTCTAAGCTACCAAATTACAAACTTACATTGACCATAATGAAAAGATGTCTTTTTGTTATTGAAAATAGGTTTTCATAGAATATATTCTGATTAGTTTGCCTCCCCACCTCTCTACCCACCCAAGCCTAAATCCTTTCTTTCTCTATCTCGTTAGTATGCAAACAGGCATCTTAAGATAATAACAAAATAAAATACAATCAAACTGGAATAGGATGAAACAAACAAATTAAAAGAAGGAAAAGCATACAGACACAGAGAAACACACGCCCACACATACAGCAATACCAGACACCATAATATATACCCAAAAGTCATGTAAGGGAAAACATAAATAAAGAAAAATAACAAAGAAAAATCCAGACAATATGACTATGAAGTGTGCATTGTGTTCATTCTGTGCTGGCCATCTACTGAGCTGCCCAGTCTAACAGCTTCATGACTAAGTACTCCTATAACCTTTCTGTCAGTCCTGTCAGACTGAACAAATGTTACTAGTACAGGAGAAGAAAGGAAGAGGGTGAAAGACAGTGAGAAACAGCTGACACGGTTCTCAGAGAACAGGCTGCCAGCTCCATGTCTGAAAACATGTGCTGATGGAATGAGGTGCATGGCCTGCTTCAACTCTTGAAAAGAAGGTCTCTGTCGTGTCTTCACAATCCAGTATATTTCCATACCATAGTTGGGCTGGTCTGGCTGAGAGGTCTGAGCTACCAGATCTTTATTATGACGAAGAAAGAGAATAGTGTTCCTCAGAGTAAGTGCATGGTCAAAGTATCTCTGTGCTTCTCCTTCACCAGTGCTCTGAACCTAAACCAAGAGAAAACAGATTGTTTTTAAAATACCACTCTCATACTATTCATCCTAATAATCATGTAACACAGGTATAAATACATTAAAAATAACAACAACAAAAATAAAAACAGAATTCCCAGGAAATGATTTTGAGAAAGTTCCCGTCACCTCCTAAGATGGGAGGAGGACTCCAAGTAGAACAACTCTAACAACTGAGTGAACTACCGCGGAGCACACGTTTACGCTCTGTGTCCCTGTATGATTTAAAGAGGGGAAGTTCCAAAGCCAGGTCAGCTTCATCCAAAGAGTAGAACAAGAATAATCAGATCAGAATATCAAGTGTACAGTAAGACAGAAAACTCATAACTAGCACAGCATCTGGAAGAATAGGGGTGAGAATTACAAACACGAAGCAAGTGTTCTGTATTATGCTGAGGTCTGGTCTGCTGCTCTTTACTGTTAATGCTAAATATTGGTCCGAAAGGTTGCCCAGGACAAGAGAATCCACACGTACACCAAGAGATGCTATGTGACCTTGCTCCTTAATTTAGAATTACCGGTTGAATAAAGATGCCTACAGCCTGTAGCTGGGAAAAAGAGAGGTAGGCAGAGTTTTGGTTCCCAGGCTTGGGTTCTGAGGAGAATCCTGAATGGGGGGTGAGGAGAGAAGGTGGAGAAAAAAGAAGCCATAGAACAGGTAAGTCATGAGAAATGGCCATGAGGACTGGTCAATTGGAGTTAAGAGCTGCCCACAAGGAACGTGACAAATTATAACTCAGTGTTATAAATAAGGAAGTAGATTTTAATAGCTTAGAGGGTAGATATCTGCCTACCTCTAGTGCACTATAAATATTACATTTATAAAATTAGAATATAAATATAAAAAATTATGTCTTTTATCTGAACTGAATGATCACCAGAAAGGTAGAAACTCCCAACTGACATTAAATATTTATTACAACAGTATTATTATCATATATGTTTTACACTAATGAATATAAAATTCCTATGGAATAGTAAAATAAAAACCTATTTATGACAAAGAAATTACAAAATCACTACAAATCCTCTAAATGAACCATTTAATGTATAAAATTCATAACCACCTACCTAAACTATTAGCTAAGTTGCAGATCTGACAAACGGAATACAAAGAAAAGAGGACAGGATGAAACGCAGTGAGGAAAAGCACCAGTGCATGGTGCTAGGCTTACTCAGTGATGGGAGGGAGTGGGTAAAGCAAACACAGCTCACGTCAAGGTGCTAACAGGAGTAGTAACAGTGGGCATAAATACAGTGCTCAGGACACTGTTCCACATTAAAAACAAAAGAAACAAAAACCTAAATAAAACAGCCTCAGAGCTTATCTCAGTCATATCACATTAAAAAGAATAAACAGTTAGAAAAGATTAAAGATGTTCCACAGACTAAGATGTCTATACCCCATTTCTCAATATATCAAATCTTATTAGGAGTTAGTCACGGCACCTTACGATCACAGATCATTCACTGTGCTGATGTCTAAGCAGCACCATAGGAGAAGATAGGGTAGTCAGGAAGAAGCAGGGATATTCCAAGACAGAGGACAAGGAGCATATACATCGGCAGGGCTGCCATCACAAGCGGTAGGAAAGGTTCAGGCATGCTGCCCTAGGGCACTGACCTTCTCTAGTTCTATAAGGAAGCTGTCCAGAGACTCATCTGAGAGTTTGCCCACTTCAAACATGGTGACTGCATGGCTTTTCAAGTTCTGCAAAAAGAAGCAGATTATTAAACCACGCTTTTCCTTTTTTATGCTAACAATATTTATTATGCTCTCTAACACATCACAACCGAAAGACAGCAACATGAGCATCTGTTTCGCTCCTCACTGAGACTCACACTGTCAGAGGAATGTGACACAGCTGGCTGCTTTCAGGACTTGTTCTAAACACAAGGACACATTTACGCAGCAGCAATGATTGTATATCTCATCTTACTTTAAACATCATTACACCCACAAGCATTGGACTTACTGGTGAAAGGTTTCCCATCATTAAGAATGCAGTAAGAGTTGAGTCAAATAGGAATGCAATTCGCTTTGTGTGCCCAGTGGACAGACTCAAACTGCTGACGCTGGCCGTGTCAGCTGAAAGAAAAAAATAGAATATGCAATCAAGTCAATGAAAGCCTTCTTTGCTTATCGTCCGAAATGTTTGTTTGCTTCAGCAAACAAACTTAACTAAATATAAGCGATACCGTGGTCTTAAGACATCAAGTGTTTTTGCACCAGGGCCTCGCTCTACTGCGCACACTGGCCTTAATTCCAATCTTCCTGCATTTAGCTCCCTGGTACTAAGATTATAGGTATGCACCATTTAAAAAACAATGTAAAAGGCATTTAGCTTTGTGTTGATGTGCTAGTTTGTCAATCAGTCTGACACAAGCCAGGATCACTGAAGAAGGGCACAGTAAGACCAGCCTGAAGGCATGTCAGTGAGGCTTTTTCATGATTAAGGACTGATGTGGGAGGCCCAGCTCCCTGTGGTGGGCGCCACCCCTGAGCAAATGGCCCTGGAAGTATGAGAAAGGAGCATGAGCCTGGGGAGTAAACAGTAAGCAGCAGTCCTCAGGGGTCTGCCTGAATTCCTGCTGGCAGACTCCTGCCTCACAGGTCTGCCTTGGCCTCTCTTCACAATGGGCTGTAATGGGCTGTGAGCTGTAAGCTCAAATAAACCCTTTTCCTCCTCAAATTGCTTTTGGTATTGGTGTTTTATCAGAGCAACAGAAAAGCCAATGAGCACAGCTAATTTCCTTGAAAACTATAAATAATAATCCTTGGTAATCATCAGATCAATAAGCACTACCAACAGGCCCATGTTTCTCAGTATGTGACCTGTGTGTCAGGCAGAACAGGAGAGAGGCCATCCCAGGTTCCTACTGCCCTCAGCATTAACCCTGCACGTCTCCCTTCGGGCTGAGTCACACGTTCTCTTTGGCTAACATGGCCTTTTCTCAATGACCACTGAACTCACAGCCACGCTAACCACAGCCTCTTCCTGAAGTCAAAGGTTAGAATTTTTATTTGTTTCTGCATCCCCAAACACTTCAACTGTTTATGTTTCGGGGGTTATACTCCATCACCTCCTGCCTCAACTTAATTTGTAGGTGGCAAATGCCATGTTCTTATTTATCGTATACCTGCCAGGCTCTGACAGCGTTGGTAAGGACCCAGACTGCATACCAAATAAGAAGCCTAAAGAGAGAGAGCTATGAAGGAGATGTAGGGCTGTGTCTGGACACATGGCAGACCAACAGACAGACTCTAAGTTAAACTGAGTTGCTAACCTGGATCCTCTTGACTATTTGTATCTGTGTCGGTAGCAGAAGAGGCTTCTTGCACAGGACTCCTACTTTCCCCACCATCCCATGATAAGAGCATCTTTTGTGGGTCTAACGTGCTCCTGTTAATGAAGAATACATTCATTTTTAAAAGTCACATAAATTATCCCACATAGCTACTGAGGTTGGTACTTACAACTGCGAACGACCCACCAGAACATAAACCAAGGCCTATCTGAAACTGAGAGGAGTTCTCAAACTGCTCTGGCCATACACAGAGGGCACTGTGACCAAAACTCAAGCACAGGCTTCAGGGAATCCAAGGTCTTCTAAATTTTATAAGATACTGTATGTGCTTTTTCCTTAAACAAAGCGTCCTTAGTTTCCATCAGATTATACAGAAGATGAATCATACCCAGATGACTGAGACACTAGGATTCAGGATCCACCTCCATAGGCAGAGTGAACTAAAAAACTTTCTGCATGTAAAAATTCTTTTCAAAAGGAAACTGTCATATGGGATAAATGAATTACTTTAATCTGTTCACAGATGGAACGTTCTTCCATGATGAATGAAGTTGGTCCAAGTTTATTACTTGTCCCTTCTTATGGGCAAAGCCCAATCGGCAATACATTGAAACAGCATTCTGAAAGGAATGGAAGGAAAATTAGCATTAAAATAGACATCAGACTATTTGAAGAGAAAAAATACTGTACAAGACTAATGCCAGCGTTTCCGTTCCTCACAGACAGAACAGTCCGAGCCAGGACTGCCGTCCCTAGATCCTCTTCTTTTTTTTTTTTTTTTTTTTTCCCTAGATCCTCTTCTAATGAGGCCAGAGCTGCGGCCTTAACAAGATACTGACCAGGCTGCTTCCTGCTGCCCACATTAATGTGAGTGCTCTGGTCCATTCCACCTGGTGGAAAACAGACTCAGGGCTTCTCATCTTGCCCCTTCTTTCTCTGCAACCGTCCCTTTACCATGGAGACTCCCTCGAGCAGCCAATTAGGATCAGTAATGTATCAAGATAAAAATCAATTAGCAAAATCCATCCAGTACTCACATTACACATAGAAGGTTAAAAGAGTCATACCTTTACCAGCGATAAGTCTATCTCAAGGACATTAGCAAGCTAGAAAACAAAACTGAAAATTACTGTTCCGTTCTCAGCATTCTCAGTAAGTCTTCTCAAGAATGCTTCTGTCACACTTACCTCTGCAACATTAGTGTGCTCATCTATTGACACAAATATCTTATAGAGTAGGGTTTCGAAATAATCACCTTGTACCCGATTCATTACAAAACCTTCCAGAGGGGGAACTGAAATAAACAAAAACTTTCTCAGCACTGGGTTTCATAAAACAACAAAGTATTAACTCAAATGCCTATGCAAAAAGAGAAATCATTCAGAAACTGAATACAACTTTTATGCATTTCATCCACTCCATAGCAACCTTTCAAAGTCCCCACAGTTAAGGACACATACACCATCATCTACACAGAGCTGTCTAAAGGTTCACAAGAAACTCTCCATTACCGAGACAAAGGGAATACTAGACAGTACAGACTTAGGAAAACACATGAGGGCGGGGCTGAGCCTCAGAAGGCTTGAGATACATGTGCTTTTGATGCCTGCGGGCCAAGGACTGCTGGAAAGAGCTAATAACCCCTTGGGAACAAGTGGAGGAAAGCTGGCTCGCTGCCATTCTCCCCCATCTCTCTCTACCCTGAGAAGAAACCAGTCTGCAGAGGTTACTAACGTCTGCTCCTCCTCAGGGTCCGGAGGTCAAGACCAGCACATGAGGTATCCATTCATACTCAAGCTCTCTCTCTCCTGTCCAAATGCTTTCATCTGATTTAGCAGCAAGCTCTGCGTAGTAAACAGTAAAGGGTGTGCTTTTGTTCACACCCTTCCGTGGGTCTGCATCCCTTCAAATTATCCTGGGAAAGGGCCAGCAAAATGGATGAGTGAAGGCACCCAATGGCAAGTCCAACAACCTACACTTAGTGCCCCTACACCCTACATGGCAGAAGAGAATTAGACTCCTAAAACCTGTGCTCTGACTTCCTTCCACACGAACACTGCAACATGCACTCACATACACACTGTAAAATGTAAAAAATGAAATTTTACAGACAAGTGGAGCACACAGGCCACCAATAATAAAAACCAAAGGTTTCTTTTTAGAAATTAACTTTAGAATAAGTTAATTCTTATCCTACAGTACTGCTGTGTTCAAGCATTTCCTGAATGAATACTGGCTGGGTGCTGAGCACCTGCCAAGTACATTACATTCATCATTCCATCTTTTAGCCCTACAGGTTGTATAGTATTATAATTTCCCTTCCTTGGAGATACCAAGGTACTAAGAAGTTAGAAATTTCAATATATAATTTACATCTGAATGACAGGATGGGAAAACTCCTTATAGAGACATAAAATCAGTTTCTAATATGTATTAATTTAATATAAAAGTATGAACTAAATTCCAGCCTAAGCTGTGGGTGTGCACTGGCCATGGGCTGGAGGGGTGACTTGGTGGTTGCAAACATGTACTGTTCTTGCAGACTCAGGTTTAACCCCAACACCCTCATCAGACAGCTTACAGCTCCTTGTAACTCCAGCTCCAGGCCCATGTGCATACACAGAATACACACTGTACATGTAAATACATAATAAAAATATTTTTAAATAAAAGATACTGGTCATCCAAATACAATGAATGGAATCATTATTTCATCTCAAATATAAAACTACATTCCAGACAAACTACAGATTTGACAAGTTATTCAGAATTTTGTGTATGTATATTATGTAATTTTTCAATGATATATTCATTAAGTACCTTTTTTTAAAAGAAAGAAAAATATAGGCACTGAAGCATTAAAATATACACATAGGAAAAAAAAAAAAAGACTCTAAGAGCCAAAACACCAGGACATCTACTATGAGAAAAAAGCAAGAAGTGGAGGAGGGAAAGAGAGGTGATCTGGGCAGAGCTGAAGGGTGAATAGAATCAAGACATGTTGTATGAAGTTCCCTGAGAATAAAACAGTGTTTCTCTAAGTGCATTAACACTGGAGTCCTCCAAAGCACCGCTAAGAGCACTGCTTCCTCCAAACCCAAGTGCTCCACATCCACACTGCTGCATCTCGGCAGACCATCTGGAATGCCTCCCCTGAAATAGCATGCCAGGGTTTCATGCTGAATTTGATGGGCTCCAAGTTGCCAACTTTGTGGGCTCTTCCAAATAGAGGACCAGCCAAGAGAGGTGGCATGCTAGCAAGCAGGCTGAGTCCAGTCCAGCAGCTACAAAGGCTACATCTGCCTGCACTACCCAACTGCTAAGTGTTGAGGGAACCACAGCAGACTCTATCACTACAGAGAATTCAGCCCTCCTCCGCTCACTCCAACAGACTGAAGTGCTATTACAAAGCTGGGTGTGGTGGTGGCATATATGAGGCAGAGGCAGGAGGGTGAGTAATTTAAAGCAAACCTCAGCTACATACAAGTTCAAGGCTAGCTGGGGCTATATTAGAACCTCAAACCAAAGAGCTACTCAAATAGTCAGCAGTTAAAGCAGACTGAAGTGAACAAATCCAATCTAATCCAACTTTGGAGGGAATCTCAGATGAGTTCAGTCTGCTTATCAGGTAAGAATAGGGACTAGAATAAATCTTCCAAATCCCAATGGTGAAGAGACCACTACCACAATCTCTACATCTAAAGACTCATTTCCTGGTAACAGTGCAAATTCAACCTACTGCTCTACTTGTTACATCATCAACCTCAAACCCAGATTAGATAAGTGTTTCACCTCCTTTGTAACTGTCTTTCCAAACTTAAAACAGAGCTCACGTAAGCATACGGTCCACAATGTGTTACAGGGTTGGGAACGAATCTCCCTAACATACTGTCTTAGTCAGTGTTTCTATTCCTGCACAAACATCATGACCAAGAAGCAAGTTGGGGAGGAAAGGGTTTATTCAGCTTACACTTCCACATTGCAGTTCATTACCACAGGAAGTCAGGACTGGAACTCAAGCAGGTCAGGAAGCAGGAGCTGATGCAGAGGCCATGGAGGGATGTTACTTACTGGCTTGCTTCCCCTGGATTGCTCAGCCTGCTCTTTTATAGAACCCAAGACCACCAGCCCAGGGACGGCACCACCCACAATGGGCTGGGTCCTCCCACCTTGACCACTAGTTGAGAAAATGCCTTACAGCTGGGTCTCATCAAGGCATTTCCACAATCGAGGCTCCTTTTTTGTGATAACTCCAGCTTGGGTCAAGTTGACACACAAAACCAGCCAGTAACACATATGCTACTCAAAGAAAGGTCAAGACTTCCTACAGCACTAGACCTGACAAGATACAACACTGACAAGAGGAAGTATTTCTGGGATCAGCCACCCACCACCGGTTTCTCAACATCTAGTCATTCTTGGGGATTTGACCCTTTATACTCTTTCTCACAAATATTGCTTCAGTGTGATTTTTAAAATCATAAATAACCACAGTAGCTAAATGACACCAGAAAAGATACTTACTACACACACCTAACTGTAAGCTAGTACTGTTACAAAATTTAAAACTTAAAAAAGGTGATTTCATTTGGAATTGTAGGAAATTTATCCTGAAGTTCTATTTTAATATAGTGTATAGATCAAAATAACATAGAAGATGAAATAGTAATAAATAATAATAAAACTACAATAGGTTAAGTGTAAAAGTAAAAATATCCTTCTTTTAAAAAAATCTTCATATCTAAAATTACAGAAAGATTTGTGTCAAATTTATTAGGCTGGAACATAGCATTTAACTTCAAGCAGTCATTCAAAATACAGTGCAAAATGTCAGTCCAGACTCACCTGCTATACAACTGTCATCTGATATGGGCACATCCAGATAAATAAAGCCTTTGTTATACAAACCTACAAAAGCAAAAGCACCTAGTTTAGATGGGACACCATAGGACAGTGTTTCTTCTACTAGTCTGACTGCTAACCTCCTTTGAAGCCTTACAATTGAACACTACACAAAGAAAAGAAAATTGTATAGAGTAAGTAACTACCTCTTCTAAATCTTGATTTCCTAGATATTTTCAGAACTACAAATCTCTTACCAACCATTTATGTAGGTCTGTAATTTCATCTACACCAAAAAAATAAAAGACTAAGATCACATTTCAAGTAACATGACTTAAGAAATAGACTCAATTCAGGCCAATAATTGGTATTAATCATCAACTGTTACAAACAAGTTTTGGGGTTGACAAAGACCATGTGTACTAAACACTTACTGTGTACTACATTGTAATCTAGTGATCCAGAGAGCTGAGGACCTGAGTCGATGATCTTATCAATAGCGCTTTTCTCAGGAAAAGTGCATATCTATGAAAAGGAAAATATTTTCAGTTAAGTCTGTCCTAATTAACTAATTCATAAGAATCCTAAGATGTATTCACATTGGAATCCATAGCTGAACTATGCATAGAATGAAGGTTACTATCCCTAAAGTTAACTAAACTATAGTGCCAACAGTTTAGATAACAAAATCACTGTAACTATCAACATCTGTTGGTTAGCAGTAATGCTCACTCATAAACACCAATGCAACGGAATCAGATACAGGAGTTCAAATCATTCTTATCAAAAGTTCACTGAGAAAAACTCCACATGAAAATGATGAGATTACAACAGTATGGCAGCACCATTAGGAAGGGCTTAGAGTGGGGAGGAGTGGTTAAGAGCACTGACTGCTCTTCCAGAGGTCCTGAGTTCAATCCCCAGCAACCACATGGTGGCTCGCAATCATCTGTAATGGGATCCAATGTCCTCTTCTGGTGTGTCTGAAGAAGTGACAGTGTACTCATATGCATAAAATAAATAAATAGTTTTAAAAAAGAAAAAAAAGAAGGGTTTAGTAAAGTGAAGCAAAATTTCTGATGCCCTCCAGAAGAATTAGACGAAAACTAAATAAATGAAAGATGAAAAGGCCACACACATCCCTTCAACCACATACAGATATGCCTTGGTCTCTAGGCTCACAGAGCACCCTACCCTTTCTTCAGTCAGCATCCTTCCAGATTGTGTGTGGTGTATATTAATTTCTGGAGACATCACTGCTCTTGATCTTGACATTGTTTCCCATCAGGGCACCTACCCCTAGTTCACTGTAATTCAACAGTGACTAGACTACAGATTCCAAAAGAACCTGCCTGAGTATCTATCACTCTTGGACCTTTCATTATAACTTGGGTTATGTAGTTAACTCACTTTCCTTATCTGTGGACTGGGTGCAGAGATTGTCATGAGTCTTGACATAGTTACCTTAGTATATGGCACATGTACACACAGTCAGTGTTTAGAAATAGTAGCCATATTACTATGGCTACTATGACATCATATCACTAGAAGGAGACCACTAATTAAGACCCCAGATTACTATACAAGAGCCAAATCATGTCTCCTGCACCATTAAAGAGGGCCTTGTAAACTCCACCTACTAGCCTATTAAGATCATTTGAATAACTTGATTTTCTACAGTCAAATGTTACTTGTAGGGGATGGTTCTGGTGCTTTGATTGGAAATCTGTTTACTGACACTGAAGGTCCTCACTCCCATTGGTTTTTGATCTATCAATAAAATTGCCAGTGGCCAATGGCTGGGAGGAAAGAAAGAGGAGGGACTTCCAGATTCCTGCAGGCTAGGAGAGAGGAAGAGAATTGAGATACCTGGGGAAGAAAGACTGGACAGACTCAGAGCTACAGAGAGATCTTCCAAAATGTAGGCAGAAAGGGAAAGTGGCCCGAAAGCACCTTGGGCAGCAAGACCAATGGGCTTCACAGAAGGTACTGAGCAACTAAGCTGAGAGCAGATTTACAGATGTTGAGCTAGGAGTGAAGGTAAGGGAACATTAGCTGTGAGAGGCTTAGAAGTGCCTGGACATTGCACTAATGTGTGTGTGTTTCATCCATGGACCCGAGAGAGCTCCTGGGCAGGTGTGTGCACGCGTCCAGGAACACAAAAC
The DNA here is from genome assembly GCF_011064425.1 of Rattus rattus. NCBI lineage: Eukaryota > Metazoa > Chordata > Mammalia > Rodentia > Muridae > Rattus > Rattus rattus. The sequence goes on along the minus strand of NC_046154.1, from coordinate 232,972,882 downwards.
TACATGCAACAGTTACCTCTGAAAACATTATGTCATTAAAAACTTTAAGTTAAAAAGCAAAAATCCTGGTTTTAATTTTTCCTTTTCCTCGGGTTTTAGCCTATAAGAATCTCTACCTTGATGTCATCTTCTGTGATATATCCAGCCTGCACCACCCACCACGCCTCGATGGCAATTTCTACTGGCTTCATTGGTAGAAGATCATGGGCAGTTTTCCTTCTGAAGAATTTCTGCAATAATACAACATTTAAGGGCCTACAGCCAACCCAGATTACCACTGTCTTCTATGATCACAGAAGACACTACAACAGGCTACATCTTCTCAAATTTTCATGTTTAAAATGCTAACTAGACTATATAACGTAGACTCATTCTTTTTTAACTTATTTTAAAATAAATTACTAAACACAGACATCAATCCAGAAGCACTTCAAATAAAACCCAAGAGGTTAAAAACCTGTACTTGAAAATGTGAACTTATTTCACCCATAAAGCGAATTCTAGGGTAAACTGTCCAATTAAAAAGACAAGCAAAGAAAAGTTAACTTCCAAAAATAAATATTATAAGCTGTAACTCATTGAGCACTTAAGCTCTAACCTGGTGAACACTGAAGATCTGTTCACCATGCCTATGAGACGCACATTAACTGGTTCATGTTAGAGGTCGTTATTCCTAGAACGCTAAGCCAAACTTTGGTTATGATCCAGTTCTGACAAAGGGGCTGTGGAGCGAAAGGGGACAACTTACTTTTGAAGATCTACACTGATTCATCAGGTCAATGTACTGGTTTCTTCCTATGCCAAGAAGCCGCAGACCTGTAAGCAAGTCTTTCCTTTAATACAGGTTAGAATGTGAGTATACTATGTGCAATGACATTGGGAAAATTCGCAGCTTATATTCTTTAATAACTGATTGATGTGGCCCATCAATATCTACACAGATGAAACTTCAACTTTGGAAGAGATGAATTGAACACTTCTGACAATGCTAATGAGGTCTTACTAAAAAAGCAGAAGTCCTCCTGGTTTTAAGAAGTAAAACTATGCTTTTCAGTAGAAGTTTCTTATACACAGAACTCCACGCCATGATGAATAGGAACTTCACTTAGCTAATAAGCACAGTGAAACATGGCAGACATCTGTGGCACTCGACGTGCTACTGTAAGGTAGGAATCCTGTGTGCAGGCTGCTCTCCTTCATCAGACACAGCCCAGACAACAGCAAAGCCTCAGCGGCGAGAGCAGTGATCCTCAACCCTCCAAGCGCAGCGACCCTTTAATAAAGTTGCTCAAGTTGTAGGGACCCCAAACTATACGATTATTTTTGTTGCTACTTCATCACTGTAACTTTGCTAATGCTATGAATCACAATGTAAGCATCTGTTTCCGGATAGTCTTAAGAGACCCAGGACAGGGTACTTTGAACTCGAATGGGTCATAACCCATGGAGTGAGAACCACTCTAGAATAAAGGTTAGGCCTAAATTTCGGCTCCAAATTATACTTCCCAATCTCACATCTGATTTGTATTATGCAATAAAATACCCATTGATAATATTACTCTCAATTTTTACATATTTCAGGTCACAAACACACAATCCTAATATATTCATATACAAAACCAAAATCTAAATGTTACTCCTTCCCAGCTGGATACTCACAGTCAGCAGCAGTAAAATTAGGCAATGAATCGTAACTTTTCTCACTGTTCATAATGTCCTTTGAAAAAGAAAGAATACAAATTTTGAATTAACTTTCCTCAGATGAGAAAAGAGTTTATGTATCTATTACTACGGTGGAACAGAACATTTACTAACATTACAGGAAACAGTGGATCATAACTGACATCCTAAATGTGCACACACTACTGTGGCACTAAGCCAAGGCAACAATCTAGAAAAGGAAGGGTAAACGGTTGGGTCTGGGTTTCTCAGAAGTCTCTGTGAGTCCCAGACAGTTGCCCTGTAAGTCTCCATTAGAGCCAAGAGCTTTTCAACACTTCACACCCAATCCTTCATCTCTACCCTGAGAGAATGTGCCAACTCCATCAGTATGTATCCAAAACACACACTACCGACAATAGTTCTAATTACTTCCAAGCCTCTGTTCTTATCTCAGTATCAGATTACACTAGGATCTGGCTTCTTCAACACCATCTTCTCCAGTAATACTATTTATTGTTGGATAAGACCCACCTTCAATGAAATCATTTAAAAACAAAACCTGCAGAACAGAGAGCATGTGAACGTAAATGTAACAAAGGATGGCAAATATAAAAAAAGTAAAAGTTATATATACCTTAACCTTGTGGATATCAAAAAAAGAATCAGAGACAAGAGGAAGGAGCTGACCTTGTTCCACCACCCCGTGTGTTTCATCAACTACCTGAAACTAGCAGAGCTGCCAAGAGAGCACTTCAGAAACAGACTACACGAGTGCCCACAGAAAAGTGGCTTACAGCTAAGGAAGGGAGCTTGAAGTCAAGGGCACTGGGCATACCACAAAGTGTACTGGTCTTCCTGTTACTGCAGGTGCTTAGCTTTCCTGGGTATATGCTTTTCTCTGCTTTGTCAGTGTCTAGACAGCCCAAAATAGCAGGACTCACATATAAAGTAAATTAATACTAGATTTTAATGTCAAATCTTTATAGAAAGCTTACGTAACAAAACAGTTTAGAATTATTATTAAAGTTATTCAACAAGAACCAAATACAAACTAGCTCTGGAATAAAGTTAAAAGTTAATAATTACAGCAACTAACAGCCAGGGCAATGGACACTCTGGTGTGTCTCCTTCCTGAGATGTGTATCATACAACACTGGGTGTGCATCCTCGTTTTTATACAGGGTGAACAGTTAAATACACTAGTGTCCTTGATCTTCCTGTTGAAGTCTGAAACCCACATTTCAATCTTACATAGTACAAGCAATAGCTGTAGTAACTGCTGGTAAAATAACTGATTAGTATCATAACTGCACAAAGGGTAAACAACACCTTCTAGAACAGGGAATACAAGCAGCCACCTTTCCAACGTAAAAGCATCAACAATGACGAGGTCATGTGCAAGTATGCCTCAGCTACCTTGTGACCAGCATTCCTTTTACACAGTAACTGGGTAGCTCAGAGCCGGTAGGCTGGTGCTCTGCTGGCTGTAAGGTGCTCCTAGCTTGCAGTCCCACCCCACTGTTAACGGTTCCCCACACTAGACACTAACCTCCATGATCCCAGTATAGTATGAGAATGGTGTTATCCTCAGGCCCTTCACCATGATGTCGGATAAGTGGTAAGGGTACAGCATGAGATGATCACGGCTATACTTCAGCAGTTCTTCATAGTATTTGCGCTCATCTTTCTTGACATGCTTAACTGCAAGAATAGGAAAATGTGCCATTTTCTCAGGTATCTAACTGCTTCACTATAAACACAGCATGAAACACACACCTTTTAACTTTTGAAACAGTATATAAACTAGACAAGGACAAATCAACCGTTGGAACAAAGCAACAATTTTATCTCACACACAAAAAAATGTGAGTCTTTCATACATGTAAATAAAATGTAATAAGACATATAAGTAGGGGAAAGAATCTTACTAAAACAAGGAAACAGTATAAAATCAACATGCATAAGCTGTAAGTCTTACACCCTTGACCACATCACTTCACAAGATAGCCAGACTAGACTAGTTTTCAAGTTAGTCCATTTTAAAAAAGCATCTTCTGTTTCTGTTTCATGTGTTGCGGATTGAAAGCATGGCATGTGTACACCACTGAGCTGTAACAGAACGAGCTGTGCATTCACTCTACAGGTCAGGCAGCCTTGGCCTTGCAATTCTCCCAAGTCAGCCCTCCCAGCAGCTGAAATCAGGCCTATTCCACTAGGCTTCCTTATTGTCTGTCCATTCATGTGGAGGAGGAGGCCCACATGAATGTGTGTAGGTCCTAGGGAATGTCCTATCCTCACAGAGCTCATCTATCTCGCAGACCCTCTACTGGCAGGATTTCTTACTGAGACCTAGACTTAGACTAAGCAAGCTAGTCAGGTAACTACCAGGATCTGCCTGTCTCTGCCCCAGGACAAAATTAGACACCTGCTACCACATTTCTTTTTTAATGTAGGCACTGAATACTGTACTCAGGTGTCCACATGATAAGCATGTTATCCAACTGAACTATCTCCCTTGCTACTTACCACGTTGTGTTTTTCAAATGTAAAAAGCCTTCTGAATTCATTGGAAAATACCTGTATAGAAACTCTCTGGAGTATTAATGCTTAAAAGAAAAGTTACAGAACCCAGGAAAGTTATGGTGACAAAATAAAATTTAAGTCTGAAAATGATCAAGAACTGATGTCCTTTTTCTTCTCTGGCACATTCCCTCACTCTGATAAAGAGGACATCAAATTCAGATTAAGATTTTTGGGGGCTGGAGAGATGGCTCAGCGGTTAAGGGCACTGACTGCTCTTCCAGAGGTCCTGAGTTCAATCCCCAGCAACCACATGGTGGCTCACAACCATCTGTAATGAGATCTGATGCCCTCTTCTGGTGTGTCTGAAGGCAGCTACAGTGTACTCATATACATAAAATAAATAAATATATCTCTAAAAAAAAAAAAAAAAAGAAGATTTTTATAGGAAAAGTAGACCTATAAAAAGCACTCTAAAAAGGAATTTTCATTACACTTAGAAAAATCCAAAATATAAACTGCTATTAGATAGAATGATGTAATCTGAAAGTTCTTAAAGTCTATACATGGAGAAATTTCAGATCCATGCAGAACACACTGAAAACTAAGAGAGATTTATACAAGTGAAAAGACAGAGTCATCTCCCTCCCAGTATAAAACGTCTTCACTTACCTAGGTTATTTCTGTAGCGCAACTGATTGCGGATACTATACAAAACAACCTGTTTTTCATATTCTCGTTGTGAATTTCCAAGACTCTGAAAGAAATTGTACATGGTCATTACACAGTTTCCAGATGGTACTTTTTCTGCCATAAAATTAAAAAATAAAAAAAGACTGCAATTTTACTCTGGCATCGCTAATTCCCAGAACTGAATAAGTAACATATTCTTAAGTTTTATTATGTTAACTTTACTGTTATGATACTAAAACTAGATCCCACATGTTTTGTTTTTTTTTTTTTTTTTTGTTTGCCTTTCTAAGATTTACTTAAACTTTTACAGAATATAAATATTTACACAAAATAAAAAACCAGTATAAGAGGGGTTGGGGATTTAGCTCAATGGTAGAACGCTTGCCTAGCAAGCGCAAGGCCCCTAGGTTCAGTCCCCAGCTCCAAAAAAAAAAAAAAAAAAACCAGTATAAGAATGTAACAAGAATGTTTACTTGTTAACAAGATTGGTAATAAAATTTTCCTTCCAAAATATCCAAATTTAAGTGGAATGGATAGATGGATATATAGATGGATGGATGGATAGGTAGATGAGTGGGTGGACGGCAGGTGGCTTCTCACACCCACCCTTACGTAAACTCAAGAATACAACTAAAGAAGGACAGATTGACAGCCCAGACTTTCTGGACTGAGCTGTGATTAGCTGAGATTAACATTTCACAGAATGGACACTTGAGATGTGCTGAGACTGCATCTGTGAAATGTCATTCCCTCGGGCTGCTGTGGAAACATGTGGACAAGGTTGCCATTCTCACACCTCAGGGCTGCTGTGGAAACATGTGGACAAGGTTGCCATTCTCACACACAGCCCTTCACAGGCTCCACGTAGCACTGGTACCAGGACCCTCAGGATACCAAGACCCAGACATGCCCCAGTCCCTTAGAGAAAACAGCATCACATGTGCATATAATCTGCATAGACGCTATATTTTTCTGCATATTTTAAATCACCTTGAGATTACTTCTAATAGCTACTAAGAAGTTGTTAGACTATATTATCTATGGACTAAAGCTAGAAATAAGTCTGTATACATTCAAGATAAACCCTTTTTTGGCAATATTTTCAGTCAGTGGTCCTACAGATAGAAATACAGACTTGTACATAATAAACAAAATTCTTTCTAGCTACACACAAAAAGGTTAGAACAGTTACAAAGTTAGAACTATAAAAACAAAGAATAAATATGTTTAATCACAGTCAACATGACATTCACATGTGACCATAAAGTTAGTATAGTATCGAAATGTTCTCTTGCTTCTAATTACTATGTATAGTTTCTGGGTTTTGTGGGTTTTTTTTTTTTTTTCCTGGCACATTGTAAACTTAAACTAAACATCTTTAATGACAAAATAATTGGGAGGATTCAACTGGTTGTATCCTTTATAGGTTTTTAAAAGCCAAAGCCATATTCCTGTTTTACAATCAGATTAAATGAACCACCTAAATAACCTGTCCTGTAATTGGACAGGCTACAGGAACAGCTGTGTCAGCCAGGACTATAGCTCAGGTGTGCATGACCTATTTCCATCTGTAACATCCCAAGTTCTGGAGGAGTGTGCCCTGAGGAGACACTATCGAAACACCCTCCATACAGCAGCAAGGCTCCGGTCAGTACCGGAGATCACTGCGGGTTTCAGACACATCTGTCAACACATCAGTCAAGGTTCCCACAGCTGTACTACCAGGTCAGAGTCTCTTTGTCAGGAAACACACATGCATTGTACACAAACATGTCATCCTGCTACAATCACAGCAAGTTCCAAACCTGAGGCTTTGAGCTCAGGTTCAAAGTTAGTCCTTTAAGTTAACACTATTTATCGGTGTGCCCCACGGAAAAACATGAACTCTAGTACCATGTGAGCTCGAGGACTAGGTACATAGCGTGATTAGCCCCATCAGTCGATATATGTTAGAGTTCATAAATCCCTTCCTAAAACCAGTGAATGTTTTATTTTTCCCTCAAGAAATCTGTTCAGCAATTATTTGACTTTCTGCCCTTCTCCAGATCTCCCATCATTTTAAACCACTGTCAGCACCACAGATCCAGATAACAGAACAGGACCAGCCATTTCACCAGGCCACTGTGGGCTGCACATGGGAAGACCTGCTAGATGCCCTGGGCATCACAGAAGAGGAACTAGAACAGGTGATGTGGGATGCTAGCTTACACACAGAGCACTCCTTGCGCAGCACATAACCCTGAAAGCAAACTTTCTACCCCAAAGGAACCTACAAGCCCCAGTGTAGACATCCCAACAGGTACTTGTCTAAAAAAATAGAGTAAGTAAAAATAAACACATTTTAAAAATTGATTCACCATAGATTTCACTTTAAATAAAAGAACTATACGTTGTGTTAAACAACGAATGCTTGATATTAGTAAACTATAGAAAATTTCTGAAAACAATGGCCTGACCTACATTTTTTTCTCCCTGTGCTAGGAATGGAACCTAAGACTCTGTACATGCTCAGCCCCCATCTACAGCTTTTTAATGTACCTTCTAGAGTCTGGTGTGACCCACAGAACTAAACACATTTCTCCTCATCTCATCCACACTGGGGCAGGAGGAGGGGACTTTGTTGATCATGAGATTTTTTTTTTTTTTTTTTTTTTTTATTATCCAAGTCTCCTTCCTCTAACTTTTCAGAACTGGGAAATGAGTCAGTTCCGAATTAAGCCCACCAAAACTTACTGGAAATCATCATACCAACATACTTAGAGTTTACAATACCAAAAGACACATTCTTCCTATACATTGTGCCAAACAATGAATGCCTACTATTAGAAAATTACAGAAAAGTCCTGAAAATATTCTTTCCATATCATAAGGAAATTCCCACTTTTAATACAGTTGTGATTTTTATAGCCTTTTAGGAGTCACCTCAAACCAATGCCTCATTACCTCTAACAAACAGCTACTAAAAGCCAACGTTTAGGGTGCACAGATACTTAGGGCGCAAACCCTAACTCAGAATCTAAGCAGAAAAGGCAGCCTGGTGAGGTGATAGCTGTGATGCGTGAGGGGTGACAGCACAGGGACAACACGGCTGAGGGCAGTGACTCTGGACTGGAGGGTTAGGGAATCTCTAAGAGACACCTGAGAGACAATCAAAAGAAGCTATAAAAGGCAGCTACTGCCAGTAAGAGGACTGGGCTTGCCTCAGCACCTCAGTCCATGCTCCAGGGCAGTGTGGAGAGGATGAGAAGGCCCTGCGCTGAAGATAAGAAACCACACAGAAGGGTGATATCATCTAAAGTGGACCTTAACTTCAGGAAACCATGGTAAGGCTGGAGGTCTGCAGAAACAAATGTGTACAAAGGCCTTATTGAGCCTAACACAAAAGAAATGGGCCTTTCAGTGGTTTTACACGAAAAAACTAATCAGTTTATATCTGGACTTAAGTTTTAGCACTATCCTATTATTTAGTAAGAGCAATTAAGTTTGAGGAGACTTTTGCCAATACTAATAGAATCAATTATTTAAGTTGGGTATAAGCTATTTAAAAAGGAAATAAAGGACTATTTATTCTACTTGTCTTCAAATATGTCTCAGAACATATTTGTCTAAAGGACAAAAAGTGCCAACCTCATTCAAACTTAAGAGGAACTTATTTCCAAAGATTTAGACTTTTTTTTCAAGTTTCAGAAACCGAGAAACTTGACATCTTTGACATTCTAGAGACCTTTGTCCCTGAAACACACCTTGCTATTATCTAGGATTCTGGTGTCTTAAAAGTATTTTGTCATGTGATGTTCACTAGACCCTTAACTCATCCCCTAGAGCTAAGACTCAAAGTGAACCACAAGAATCATAAAACCATTATCACCGCTATTCCATACTTTTCAAAAGCATATCTGCTGCCTATCACCAAGAGAAACCAGAAATCAGTGGAACTGAACGAGAAATGGAGGGCAGAGAAAGTGGCACACACATCAAGGCCTTCGTAGGAGTTCAAACCACCTGTCTTGTTCAGTACTTTCATGCGTCTATTTACTCTGTCTCTGATAAAACAGACTCTCCGTGGAGACAGGATCGTTGTCTGAGTGCTGCAAACTATCTACATCCAAAACCAGACATAACAACTAGTAGGTGCTCAATAAATGCTGCTGAGTAAAACTACCATTCACCATTAGATTTAAAAAATAAAATAAAATAAAATAACCCTCAGGTCATGCTCCCGTTGACACATTCTTTATAAAACCAGCCTGTCTAAAGGACGAAGTCCGACAATTCAAAGCACACATACCCTTTCAAATCAGACCTGACTACCCTGCCAACCTCAGCAGATACTACTCTCACGCATTCAGCCTACACTTCCAAATGCATCGAAACACATCTCCGAACTTTGGTGATGTCTGGAGACGTTCTTCCCCCTCCTTGGGGGAGGAAGGGCTTCGTCCCTTATCTTATTAACTTTTCTTGGTCTTCCGGAGCCAACTTTAAATGCTTCCAGTTACACATGCAACTCTAAATGGGCAACTTAACCTCCAGATACGCTACAGAGGAGGTACGTTTGAACTGTCTTGTACTGCCTTCTCCCACCACTCTTAGTTTGGGGTCCGGGGGCTTTATTTTAGATCGTAGGCGCCTGGCTTATATAGAGTCTGCGGGCTGAGGTACCAAGAGTTCAGCCTTCTTGGGAGACAGCGCACGCCCAGTTTTCCCGAGCCCTCCACGGTCCGCAGGTCAGGCGACACCGAAGCGGGGCGGAGCCATACCTGTTTCACGTTAGTTGGCAACTTGCTCCAAGGATAATTGTGCCGGATGTGGAACTCAACGTCGATGTTCATGATGCCGGAGCCCAGGCCCGCAGTGGCCGCAGCTCCCACGCCGCCTGCCGCCCGCGAGCGCCCGGCCCGTCAGTGGAGCCCGCGGGAGGCCGTACGTCTACGCCGCACGAGCCCGGCGCCGCCCCATGGCCAGGCCTCCACAGCTCCGCGCGGCGCGGGCCACGGGGCACAGTGGCGGGGACTACGACCCGTGCCTCAGCAGCTTCAAGTTTCTTCCTAGTTTCGGCCTGCCGGAAATGGCTCTTTGCCGACGTCACTTCCGCTCACTGGCCTGAGGCCGAGTGGAGCTCCGCCCCCCAGCACGTGGTTGAGCCGCGCGAGGAAGGCGGGACCCAGAGACCCTCGGGAGCCGGGTTAGCTGCGCCTGCGTATAACAGAGGCTCTGATCTGCACCGCTGAGCTTGTGTGACTCAGTTTCCCGAATATGTGTCCCCAGTGGCTCTGGACAGGCGGCTAAAGGCACGGCGGTCGGTTGTCTTAGCAAAAACGCTGCTAATGGAAGAACCACTCTCGCCACCCTGTCGAACAAAACAAGGTCCAGGAGAACAAGAGTGTGCCTGCCCCCCAACCCCCACCCATTGGCCTAGAGTCGCTAGCGGCGTCATCCCTTCCAACCATTGGCTGTATCCTGGGAATGGAGAACGTTGGACTCCTTCCAAGATCCAAATTCTTAAAATGTGGGGATTTGAGGTGCAGAAATTTTAACTAGCTTCAGTAGCTTTTTAAACACGGAACTCGGGTGGTATTCGTACAGCTCTCCGAGGTCTTTGGGAACGGTTTCTTCCAGAGTGTATTGTATTTCCTAAGCAAGCTCATTTAACTGCAAGACACAACTTCCGTGTTTCTTTGTCAAGTTTTCATTTTAAAGCAATGTTTTTAAGTCATGTTTCATTATACACTACTGATAACAAACTGAAAACATTTAAGATGCTTAATCTATTCCTCAACAACTAGCAAGTCTGAGGCATACCATTATATCTAATTCGTTGAATATTATAGTACACACGGCTCTTACATAGGTGTGTTGTTCTGGTTAACCAATTGCAGGAGCTTCGTACCCTATTGAGACCCTCCTTAACATAGCTAAATAGTACTGAACCCCAACAAAGCAGCAGAATTCAAAAGTATGACCTGCCTACTATGTATCAATCTATTGCTTTGCAATAGACTCTTATCTCTCAACATTCCGTGAAACATTGCTGCTGCTACTAGCCCTAGCAGAAGAAGAAAGCGAGGTTGGCAAGGTTACATGACTAGTTCACAAGATCGCTCAAGTTTGACAGAGCCCAGGGGCTTTTACTATTTATTATTTTATGTCTGAGTGTTTTGTCTACATGTATGTGTAGTGTGTGCACCACCTGTGTGCCTTGGGCCTTCAGAGGCCAGAAGGGGGCATCAGATATCAGGTGCCCAGCAGTTGGATTTCAGACAGCTGTTAGCTTCCATCTGAAGGGTAAACCAAGACCCTCTGCAAAGCAGCAAGTGACTTCAGCTGCTGAGCCAACTGTCCAGGCCCAGCCCAAGGCTGTTTATTAGAACCACCTTTTGAATTCGTCAGGGGTAACCTTCACAGAAATATTCTGCCTCCTTCTCCAGTTTAGGAAAATTCACTTAGAGTTAGTGACATAAATCGCCCCCTTACATTTTTCATAATTCTGCATGTGGAAAAAAACTATTCTTCAAAATCTTTTTTATCTAGTATAATGTAAGTAACAAGAAAATTAAGGACATCATTTTAAAATCCCCACAAATTTTTATTTCAACTGCTAATAACAGTTAAACTGGCCTGAACCTATCCGTCCCTTTTCTATTTCAAATAATAAATCTAATTTGAACTCAACCGAAGCTAGTAATGGTGAATGGATGCCTGCCAAATCAGTAAAGTACAGACCTTTGAAAATCTTAGCCATGGTGACCTATAAAGGCTCTCAGTATGTAGCCCCCAAAAGCAGACTTTCGAAGGAGGAAATAGCATTAGGTCAAAGCTATGTGGACAGGAAGAAGACAAATAACAATTTTTTTTCCAGAGTGGGACCCAGAATCAGATCAATTTATAAAAATACAAGATGCTCGTGGAAGGACTGAGCTGCCTCCAGTTTCCTCAAAAGGCTAGGAAACAAAGCAGTTCTGGTCATCCATCAACTAACCCACGAGGTCCAGGGCCTGCTGTGTGGGAACTCCAGGACCCAGACAGCTCCCCAGTCGTCAGGAAAAAGCAACTGCCAAATGGATTCCCTGAGCAGCACTGGTGACCTCATCGGATCTTTTGGAAGACAATAAATCCCATTTTTTTTTAAAAATCCTGACTCCAGTCTCTGCCTTTCAAATCCTAGAGCGATCAGAAACTACAGCATGCTGTGCATCCCACAAGCAACCTTCCAAAGACACCCCCTGGGTACACAATAGCTTCAGACATACAAATGCCATGTGCTGCCTTCTCAGCCAACTATACATGCCTGACCAGATTAAAGAAAATTACCCAACTGGCTTGAGCAACCTGAGCTTGTTCTTACAAAGAAATGATGACCTCACGTAGCTCAGGCTGGCCTTGAACTCGATATGAAGCTGAGGATGTCACTGAACTTCTGATCCTCCTGATTTTACCTCCCCAGTATTAGGATCATAGGAAAGTGACACTGTCCCTGGCCTAACAGTCTACTCTTCAGAAAAACTATCAAACTATTCATCCCCAGAATTTCAACGGAGATAATGAATGAGAAACAGCAACTTTTAACTAACGAGCTGTTGGCTAGCCTCACTCACTGAGCCCAGATTAGCATGCTCTATGACAGGAATAATAACGGCTCATTCCCATGTCCAGAAACTAGAAGTGCTTCCTTCGTGGCACTGTGATTAAGATAGCCTTGAGATAGGGAAATTCTCTAGGGCTATCAAAATGGCATAGGGAAATCACAGAGTCCTTACCCAGGGAAACAGGGATGACTGCTGGAGGCAGATGTCAGTGGTTTGGGATCATAACCAAACCTGTAGAAAGCTACTAGGAGCTGAAAAGGTAAATGGATTCTTCCCTAAACCTCAAAAAACACTCCTGCCAAGACATTTGAATTCCTGATCTCCTTGACTATAAGATAATACATTTCAAGCTTTTAACATGGTGGTCTGTCACAAGAGCAATAAAACATTTTACTATACTCTGCCAACAAAATATTCCCATACCCAAACAAGTGATGTATAAATTTACATAATCACCATCTCCCAGTTCCAAATGCCTCCCAGTTCCTTTGGAGGAAGAGTCCTTTCTTATCATTAATATGTAAGGGACAGATAAGTTATCCTTTTCAAGGAGTAATTTGAAAGAAAAAGAAATACTCAGAGATGAAATGGGGTCAGAAAATAGTTTCTAATAAAAAGAAGGAAACTGTATGCATCTTAAGCTTCACATTTTGTCTGGGCCTGTCTTTGGCCATGGGTTCGTTTCAGACAGGTGTGGCTCTGTTCCAAGGACTGACTAGTTCATCACCCCCATGTATGGGTTCGGTGGATCATACCTCTAAGCTTTTGTCCTGGCTAATTTCTCTGCCGTCTTTCCCATACCTTGGAGCAGGAGTCTCTGTGTCCCTTACCAGTTGTCTTAGCTTATGTTCTTCATTGCAAGGAATCACTGGCTGGCCATTTGGTGTCTGTCTGTTGTCTGTCCCACTCTAGAGGGAAGGACTTGGTTTCTTTCCGAAGTCTTTCTTCAGTACCTTGAGTTAGGCTTCATGCATAAGCTCTTACTTAGTATTCCTGCATTGAATGAATGAAGCTATGTCATGGCTGAGCCTTGTCTGGCATCTGGTTGAGAATTATAACACGCCTCCAGCTCTCCACCACCCAACACACTGCATTATTTTTCTCTGTAGAAGGGGACGAGAACATATTAGCATCTAATGTGGGTAAGAAATGATTTCATTGTTCTAAATCATCCTATTTGTTAGATTAGAAGCTTCCCAAAGTCAGGGGCTTCAGTATGCTTCCTGTTCAAGCTTGTGTTAGCTCAGGCACTCAATAAACACTGGATGGATGGAAACATGGGGCAGAATTCTCGTGAAAATTCAGAGGACTTTCTTGAAACTTTGGAAAGTCCCAGCCAGTGGAGCTGGACAAAGGTTCCCTTTCTAGGACACAAGGACCAGAGTCCTCCCAACCTCCACTTCCTCTGCTTTGGTGGTTGCTTGTGGTGGAAATCATCAATTTTCTGCTGAAGTGGAGAAATTCTTCAACCTCTGTCTATATCTAAAGAGCAGAAAATGTCATCTAGTCAGATGGTCCCAGCCAGCCATCCTTCCCTGTTACTAATAGTAACATAGTTGCAACTCCTTTTACCTGTCTTTCTGTTTGCTCCCTTTGGGGTTTGGGGTATAAAATGCTCATCTCTATTCCTCTCCCTGGAAAACTTTGCATACAGGTACTGAATGGAATTCTTATTAGTTTATTTACTTACTTATGTACTTATTTATTCAATGTGGGTACATTGTTGCTATCTTTAGACATACCAGAAGAGGGCATCAGATCCCATTACAGATGGTTGTGAGCCACCACGTGGTTGCTGGGAATTGAACTCAGGACCTCTGGAAGAGCAGGCAGTGCTCTTAACCACTGAGCCACCTCTCCAGCCCCCTGAACGGAATTCTAAAGAAGCCAAATGGACATTGGAGAGGGCGGAAGGAACAGCGCAATGTGGGACATTCTTTTTGCATTATGGAGTTTCTGTGAGTAGTGGGCACATTGTGGTTCACATTTATAATTCCAGCACTCGGGCTGAGACAGAGGATTGCTGAAAATTCTAGGCTAGCTTGAGCTACATGGTTCAAGGCAAGGCTGAGCTAACAAGGGGTCCTTTCTCAAAAAGAAAAAGCAAAGGAGCTTCCGGACTGCTTCCCTTGTGAATAATGGCAAGCAAGCGAAGAGATACAGCTTATTTTAGAGAGAAGCAGATAGGTGCTCTGCCCTTCAGCCTTCTAAAAACCCCAATCTATGTATAAATATAGAACGTGCGATGGCTATCTTCTGGAGTCCGTTTCTGTTCCAAACACTCACCGTCTGACGTGGAAAGGAAGATTCACGTGCCAAACCAAGAGGCCTCCACTCCAAAGCTGGACAAGTGTAGTACCGAAGGTGGCCACCAGGGGCTGATCTCATACAACATTTCTACATTTAAAACCTCCCGTGTCTGGCTTCTGCCTGTTGCTTTTTACCTAACTCACTGTAATGGGTCTGGCCGTCTTTGAAACTCCTGTTCTAATTCATCTTCAGTAGTCAATAACACGAAATACTGTTGATTGTGCTTCCAAAAGCCTATCACTTGGGCTCACTAGGCAGTGATCTAGCTGAAGTCAGCCCCGTCCCAAGGTCCCATTCACACCTTTAAGTAGCTCCCTGTCCACAGGACCACAAACCAAGTCAGTTATCTGTAAAGCTCACACTAGTCTTAGGTGAACATATTTTCACAGTTTCTATGATGAAGAGTAAAGTCTGACTGAAAATGGATCAATGTTCTGAAGTTTTCGCTTGTAATCTTCTTTTGGTTCTGTGTTCCAGGGTTGGCTTTGAACTTGCAGCAATCCTCCTGCCTCAGTCTCTCAAGTGTTGGGGTTGTGGGTGTGAGCCATCATATCATCTTGGAAATGGAGACGGAAGGGACAAAGTGTTGAAAGCCATAACCAAGAAGTCTCTGGAAAGTTCCTGTAATCTGTCCCCATTCCTCCAGCAAATTAGCTAATTTAAATACGTAGAGAATGTTGAGGGAAGGAAACAGAATTTTAAAATGTGGATATTATTTTTAGGTGGAGATATGGTCCTGGTAACACTAGAAGCACTTGAAAAGTTTGTTTTGTTTTGTTTTTAAATACCAGTATTCAACTCTCACACCAGATCAATCAGACTTCAAACCAGAGTGAATATGTCAGAATCCCTGGGGTTGGAAACCAGATGCTGCCTATCTATAAAATATCTCTAGGAATTCTGGTGTGTAGGAAGGGTTGGCAACTTCTGACAAAAAAATCTTTAAGCCTCAGGTCCTCAATAAACATTTGCTATATTAATTTCTAAAATGAGATTGGACAAGTATTAGTAATAACCAATTCTAATTCTCTAAGCCAATGATTCTCTAATCAGATACAATAATCAAATTTGCCATATAATGTACAGTAATTGAAAATATTATGCTTGGGCAAATATAATACTTCATTCTCATGTGCAAGATGGCCAACCCAATCCGGGTCTTCTAGTATAAGAACTGAATAGCTTCAACACCCTCTAAAGGCCAAGGAAATATTTTCCCCATCCTTGACAGCAATCAGGAGACTCAGAGGTCAAAAACGTACACACTTCTAGGCTGACGTGGAAACTACCCGAGTTTGCGTTTTTCTTACGGATTGCTTTGGTTTTCCTGGCTTGTTAGAATACTCTGGCATGGCGGTTCAGGGCTTGGCTGGAAGCTTTCTGCTTTTCCTTCTATATTATGTCATTCCCAGTTTACATCATCAGCAACAAGGAACTCTGCATTGCTGAACAAGAAATACCAGGTTGTCTGCTAGTGTAAGCTGTGATCCGAGATCAAGGTGTGGAAGAGCAGGATGGTCCTGCAACTGCTCTGAGTGAGATTGAGGGTCAGATAGGGAACGTTATTGGCTATGGCTTCAGCTGATTCTAGGAAAATGTCGGTGGCTGTAGAAATATTTGCTCCTCATTTCACAGAAGTGTAAAACTGTCTTTCCTGTAGGTTTAACGAATGACTACATCTTTTAAGAAACTGTAAAACCATAGTACACATTAATTTTTATTTTCTTCTTCATTTTTTAATATGGAATGTTTTTAGAATCATATACCTAGTAAAAATGTGTTCAGGGAAGCAAAGATCAGTTAAAATTAATTTAAAACTCCAGAGATACCTATATTTCCTTTAAGAAAATCTGAATTATAAAGAAATCTAGGACTGGAGAGATGGCTCGGTGGTTAAGAGCATTGACTGCTCTTCTAGAGGTCCTGAGTTCAAATCCCACAACCACATGGTGGCTCACAACCATCTGTAATGAGATCTGATGCCCTCTTCTGGGGTGTCTGAAGACAGCTACAGTGTTCTTATATATAATAAATAAACCTTTAAAAAAAAAAAGAAAGAAAGAAATCCAAGGCTCAACATTGGAAAATGAAATAGAGTTTTTGAATCTCAGCCAGTCAGTCATGCTGAATGCTGCACTTAACTAACAGGGGCTTTCAGAATTCTCTTAGCTCCCATGCCAAATCTTGAGAGGAAGCAGGGAAGAGCATGAAGCCTTCAGGTCAACCCAAAACTTCCCAGTAGAAGTCACTGCCCCAAAGAGATGACAGCATGTTAACATAAAGAGGCCAAACCCAGTCTCTCAGTTAGTGGAGTTAAGTCACACACACACACACACACACACACACACACACACACACACACACACACACTGACATTTATACTCACCCCTATTGTTCTGTGGGGTAAGGACACAAGGAAAATTACGTCAGCCCCAGAAGATGCAGCAACAGATTTATTTTCTCGTGCATAGAAATAGTCATGAGTGGCCATCACCATCAAACAGTGATTAAACCCAAAAGACGGCCTGGTTTCATCTGAACTGAGACCTCTTTCCTGCACAGGAGATAAGGAGTGAGACTGAATTGAAGTGACAGCCCTTCACTGTCTGTGCTCTAGGACATCAGGATGACAGGACAAGACCTCAGGGGTCATGTCATGGTTGAACAAGGAAGGCTTCCATGGACACGTAGAAGGAGTAATAACTCAGAGGACTCCAAGTGTGACTTCTATGTGACAGGACTTCAAATTTCTAAATCTAAAGCGTGTGTGTGTGGCTCCTCCAGGCACACAAGTCCATCCCATCCTGTGAGGAGGATAAGGATCAAGACCATTTCAAAGACTCCATTGGTGAGATTATGTGAAACACACGATTAACTTCTGAGTGTAAAAGAAGCACATTTATTATATTTAGGGATAAAGGGAAATGTCTTGTGTTATAAATAAGGGAAAGATAACAAAAAGCTCTAGATCGGACTTCTATGCTAACCCCAAGCCTCACAGGCCAACAAGAGAAAGAATATTAAAAACTGATTATTCTTTGCTGGCAAATACTGACTCCTGAGTCTAAAAATGAAACTCAGCTAAGAAATACCAACTGAATGAACAGATATAGTGGAACAAATAGTTCAATGTGTCAAGCACTATATTAAGCATTTAGATAAGGCATGGAGCAAGTGGGATTGAGAATCTAGTACATGACTTAATAGGCCGTAGCGTAAAGTGTAGGAGTGGATACAAGATGGCAAGGAAGGAACTAAGTCTCATTCAGGACTCTCTGGAGAAGCTGTTTTTTCTGCTGAACGTTAATGCGGGATAGATCAGAACCACATATGAAAAGGACTTTTGCTGCCAGGGAGATACAGAAGATATCACGAAAGGCAATAGTACATGAAAAAAGTAGAAAAATAGCTGCGTGTGGTGGGACATGCCTACAACCACAGAACTGAAGAGGCTGCACCAGGAGGATTATGGGTTTGAACAAGCTTGGGTTACATAACGAGATGCTGTGTCAAGAAAACAAAACAAACAGAGAGGTTGCTACTGCTGACTCAATTCAGTGTTCTTAGAACAGAAGCCCGACCTAGAGAGAATTCGTGGTTTATTTTTGGCAGAGCCTCCCGTAGCCGAGGCTAACTTTGAACAACTGATCTTTATCCCTCCACATCTCGAATTCAGGAATAGTAAGTATACTACCAAGATCAGCTCTTTCCTTTAGCAATTCAACCATATGCATACGTACATGCCCACACACAGCGAGAGAGGGGGGGTTGCTTTCCTCTAAAATCTATGAGCATATTCAAATAGATGGAATGAAACTAGTTTATAACCTGTCCTATGTTTACATGCACCTAACAAAAACGAAGCCCTCATATGTCCATATACCAAGCCAGGGAAGAAACATACCACCTTAAATATTTACAGCAATTGATGGCACCTTAAGTTTCTTGACCAGCTATAATTGCCAAATACTCTTGCTTCTGGTGTGGTCACTGGATTCTAGAACAATAAGGAGTTGGCTGTTCAGTTCATTAGTAAGCCACAAAGTTAAATATTTACTGCATGTTGCCTAAAAACCTAGTAGCTGGTACAAGCTGGTACTTACTATTTATTACTGATATGGAAACTAGACACACCTACTATGAGCAAATAGTGACATGACACTATGGGAATATACCCAAGGAAACACACCTGAGCTGATTGGTCATGCCATTTCATCATGGTGACAATTATTAGTGGGGTCCTAAGAGACCCCAGTTTTCTTCAGATCGGTGTTCCTTCACAGGTGTCAGATGTGTTCCTAGGGCGTATCTCACGGTGTCTGAAGATATTGTGCAGTTGAAACAGAGAGAATAAGTCTGTCTTGATGGCACCCATGCATCCTGAATTCAAGGTCATGCCTGGCTACACAGTAAATCCAGGTTCGGTCTGAGCTACATGAAACAGTATCTCAAAAGAATAATAATGATAAAGAAAGTGATATCGGGTTTTAGTGGATGCTGACCTACAACTCGCAGGGCAGCTCTCCCAATAGCAAGTTTTCTGGCCTCCACTAGAGCCAGGTAAGATCCCTGCTGTAAGAGAATAGAGCCAAGACAATTGGTAAGAAAGTGCAGACCCCAAACTTGGACTGACCCTGATCCAAAATCAGTCCTGAAGATGTGAGGTCAGTCTTCCCAGAGGAAGACTGTGTACAAGTGTCTTCTCTTCATGTAAGTATGTGCACCACATGCATAGCGGGTACCCATAGAGGTCAGGAGAGCGCATCCAATCTCCTGGAACTGAAATTATGAATGATTCTAAGCCACCACGTGGGTGCTGACCACCTGGTTGCACAGTGGTCAGAAGAGTTACAGCTTCAATTCAAATCCTCATCTTGACTATTTAGCTGGGGCAGGAGACATCCAACATCAGGCCTCGGATTCCTCATACGCAAAATGGGAATAATGCCAGTGTCTATCTCAAGAGGTTGATGTGACATTTAAACAAATGCATCTAAGGCGGTGAGAACAGAGTCTGGCTTAGAGCTGGAAACCAAATCCAAGTTCCCTGCAAGAGCATTAAGTGCTGTTAGCCGTTGAAGCATCTCTGTAACCCTCCACCTTAGCTTTTGACACAGACTTTCACTGCGGCTTGGAACTCACCAAGGAGGCTAGGCTGGCTCACCAGTGAGCCCCCCAGACTCTCCTGCTTACCTCGCTTGTGCTAAGCTTTCAAGTGCACGCCGCATGTCCAACTTTGTAAAGCCTGAGCTATGAAGGATCTGAATGGTCGCCATGACTGCCAGGTAAACGGTTACTGAGCCACAGCCCCCTTCTCACTGGAAGGCTTGTTTCAGAGACAGCATATAGCAGCCTCTGCCGGCCCCCATGTGACAGCAATCAGATTTCATGACACCCTCTTCTGCTAGGTTTCCAAAAGCAGATCACAGCATACTACCTCAGTTCAATATTTTTGCTTATATTGTTTCAACTTTTAAATGTTTTAAAATTTTAGTTCCACGTGTACAAGTGTTTTGTCTTCGTGTAAATATGTGCGTCATATGCAATACGGGTGCTCCTGGAGGTCAGGAGTGGGCATCAAATCTCCTGGAGCTGAAATTATGAACGATTATAAGCCACCACCTGGGCGCTGGAATCTAGCGGGGTCCTCTGCAAAAGCAACAAGGGTTCTTAACCACTGAGCCATCTCTCCAGCTCTCTGCTGTTTCATCTTGTATCAACATTGTTTTGTCTGACTATAGCCAGACTTCTAGATCCTACTATAAGGTCACCTCCTCCTGCCCATCCCCCATCCCCTATCCCCCATCCCCCATCCCTCACCTTCCTATTCTGCCCGCTTCATAACACATTCTCATTAGGTTAGGTTAGGTAAATTGCACCCATGGCAGCTCTTCTCCTTCCTCCTCCTCCTTCTCCTCCTCCTTTTCCTCCTCCTCCTCCTTTTTCTCCTCCTCCTTTTTCTCTTTCTTTTCCAACCCCAAGTCCAGAAAAACCTAAAACCCACCTATGTCTCTTCTGCCCAGCTATTGGCATCTTTATTTACCAATCAGAAATAACTTGGGGGCAGGATGACAGACCTACATGCAGACCCCAGATCCTGCCCCACACACACTTAGCATTACAATAGACAGCAAGACCAAACCTCGACAATAGCTGTTTATAAATGCATGCATGTGAATGTAAATGTCTTTACCTTAATACATTGGCAAGCACTGAGGTTGTTTCCCCTCCTTTAGATACTGTGAACACGGAAGTGGAGATTTCTCTACATGAAATAAGCCAAACATGGAAGAGAAGCACAACATGATTTCACTTACTTAAAGGTGTACATGTGTGTGCATGTGTGCATGTGTGTGCATGTATATATGCGTGCACACACGCGTGTGTGTGTGTGTGTTTTGCAAACCAGAGCCCAGCATAGTTGAATGTCTACCTCAGTTGTTCTTTGCCTTATTTAATTATTTTTCTTATTTATTTATTTATCTATCTATCTATTTATTTATTTATTTATAACCATGTTCTTTTGCCTAACCTGGAGCTCTCCAGTCTATCTACACTGGTGGGCTGTGAGCTGCAGGGATCCACCTGCTTCTACCTCACCCCCACTGCTGGAGCCATAGGTACCCAGAGGCACAGCCAGCTTTTAGGTGGGTTCTAAATACCTCATGTCTTATGTCCTCATGCTTATAGAATCCTTTAAAAAGAGCACTGGATACACATTAACAAAAAATAGAACACTAGTTATTAAGTTTAAGAGAGTAGAGAGATAAGGGATGTAGGTTAAAGGTTTCAAAGTTATAGTTATGTGATATGAATAAACCTAGAGACCTAACTGATGTCCAACTCGAGAACCAGAGCAAATACTACTGTATCATCCTCTGGAAAACTTGCTAGGAGTTGACTTTAGGAGCTCTAACCACACTCGCATGTGTGATTATATGAGAAGATGGGTGTGTTAGCTTGTTTACTATAGTAATTGTCCCCTGAGCTTATGTAGGTCAAAACATACTGCTGTGTACTTTAAATATATACCATCACAAACTTTAGATGGGCTGGGGAGATGGCTCGGTGGCTGAAGCTCTAGCCAATGTGAGGACTGGAGACTGGATCCCCAGAACCCATTTAAATGCCATGAGGGCATTGTGGGCGTTGTTTAATTCCAGCTTCAGAAGGTGGAGACAGGGCATCCACAGAGTAAGCTAGCTAACAGGGCTAGCCAGATCGGCAAGCTCTGGGGTTGAGTGGGAGACCTTGCCTCAGTGAAGACGGTGGAAGAGTGATGGAGGGTGATTCCTGACCTCAAACTTGGACCTCTACATGCATGCGTGCACAAGCTCTCTCTCTCTCTCTCTCTCTCTCTCTCTCTCTCTCTCTCTCTCTCTCTCACACACACACACACACACACACACACACACATATACACATATACACATGTGAATACATATATACATACACAGACAAGAATACGCACACCACACACACACACACACACACACACACACACACACACACACAGGAAAACATAATATACACATGTACATGGAAAATATGAGGGAAAATCTGTAAAAATAAAAAAGCCCCTGCCCATATTCCTATATTTGCTCGGAGGAAGAATAGTCTGGTTTTGACTATTATCTGGAACAGCCCTGTGATACAAAAAGCACATTTGTCCAAGTGTGTGTTTGTGTGGTCAGCTGTCTGTTAAGCCATCCCTGGCTGCACAGCAGCAGGCTAGACATCTTACGCCCCTCCAATCACTGATGCCTTTAAAGGGGTTTCGTGTTTCTAGCCGCTTACCATGTACCCCCAAGTAAAACCCAAGAACCTTCAACTCACTCCTTTCAAGGTGAGAATGAGCTTAACCATTGGGTTAAGAGATGAATTTTTAAAGCAAGTTCTCAGAAGTAAGAGAAATCACATGACTGATGGAGAGTAACTTTTGCTCCTGTTGTTGTCTCCAGTGTTCTGACTCTGAAAGTCTCAACAATAAGGAAATGATAGGAAGCCCTAGTTATCTGTAAAAAGCCATGTGTCCCCTCCTCATTGCACCACTTGGCAATGACGTCTCACTAGTCAGCAGGTGATTTATTGCTTCCTGTCCTATTAATCATTTGTCTATTATTGCTCAGCAGGGCTGATAGTACAGCTTCCTCCAACCTCCACTGAGAGAGCATCTGGAATACACATACTATCTGAAGCAGGCTCCAGACAGAGCCTTGGTCAGCTGTCAGGTTTGGGGCTTCTGAGTGGAGCCCACACAGGCTGTGTGTGTGTCAGGAGGACAGCAGTGGCCTTGCGGGCAGCTTCCAATGTGTGCCTTGTTGACAAGGTGCTGAGCTCAGCTGAGCCCACAGCACAGAGCAAAGCATAGAGAAATTCAAAACACAAGGACTCTTACTTCAGGTATCCACCCCTAAAGTCCCCACATAAAGTGAAACATTTTGAACATAGATCAGGTTTTCTAAAGCCATAAAAATCACATGAATCTGCGAATGGGACCATCCGCATTACTTTGAATAGAATCAGGGGAGGCTCTGGTTCTCAAGTTGAACAGCAGTCAGGTCTCTAGGTTTATTCATATTACATAACTATAACTTTGTAACCTTTCACCTACATCGCTTATCTCTCTGTTCTCTTGAATTTAATAAATAGAGTTCTATTCTTTGTAATAAAAATTTCCTCTGCACAGCACTGCAGGTGAGTGGGCATAGTTTCTAAACCAAATACAGTGTTTTTTATTGATGCAAATACTTCTCAGTAAACAGGGACTCTCCAGGAGTGCTCCTGGTTGGGACTATGGAGCCCAAGTGACCATGAGATGGAAGTGGACTCAGAAGCTCTCTGGTCTCTTCGTTTGCCTTAGAGGTATAAACAATAGCAACTATAAGTAGAGTTGTCTGGTAATCAGTCAGCTAACTACAGAAGCTAATGATGGTCTAATGAGGGAGAGAGAGAGAGAGAGAGAGAGAGAGAGAGAGAGAGAGAGAGAGACCAGCCTCCTGCTCTTCCTCGTTCCTACCAAGCCAACATTGATCTTCCTCAAGCCTCTTTGCCTAAATCAAGTCAAACTGGTTAATTTAAAAACTTACATCAATTAAACATTTATTTATATTAATTTTAAAAATAAAATTACACAATAAGGTTAGTTTTTAAAAATGAAGTCTGTTCCGCGTGCCTTGCTCTCTTCCTGGGACTGGAGCCCTAGGAACTCAAGCCCAAGAGCAGCCCTGTCTTCTCTCATTCTCCATCTTGCTTTCTGGTCTCCACAGTCTTCTGCCCTTCCATCCTTTCCCCTCCCCATCCTCTCTTTTCCCACTCTCCAGAGCAAACTCAACCCGGCTTTTATATCTTTATCTCTAACCCAGGTATCTTCCCACTCAATGGTCAGCTTGATGTCTCTCCCTGAGTCCCCAATAAAATCGTCAGACTTCACACAGAACCAAAACCTTTCTCCCCCTGCTCCACAGTCCTTTCCTTAGCTGTCTTCCTCAGCCCGGTTAATGTCACCACCTCCCAGCGATGCCTGAGGCAAGATCTTCAGGGACACCTGGTTTTCTCTGGTTTCTCCAAATGGAAGCGTTTTTATGTCAACAAATCCCTCAGCCAAATTTAATATTGCCTCGCATCCCCCTAGACACCACCCACCGAACCAGCCCCTCACCACTTCAGTGGTCCTGCCCCTGAACTAATCTCAAGGTCAGGTCCACACCCCAGCAACTCTTCTTTCTCCCAGGCTACTGTTTCTCCAGCTATGCCTAAAGTTAGCAGCCCCTTCGAATTTTAGGAGCCAACAATTGTTTGTTCCTTTAAATAGTTGGGGGTTAAGTTTCTAGTCACGAGCAACCAAAAGAATCATGCTGACGATGCTATCTTCCACAGACCAGGCTGGCCTTGAACTCAAAACCCTCCTCCTCAGCTTTGTGTAGCTGCAATGGCAGGCATGTGTCACCGGACCCAACTCTGATGTGCCTTCCAAAGCACAGGCTGTTCCTGGTGTTTCGGGCCTGGCAGTAGATGAAGGGATGAAGTTTAGCTCTTAGGTTTTCAGAGCAGAAACCTGAGAAGCACGTCAGAAACCACTCTGATGTAAGTACCCGCCCCGAACTTGGAGTCTCGTTCTCTCAGTATTTCTTTCTGATGCAAAATGAAAAGTCGAACCTTTCCTGACACGGATGTATTCTCTTCCCTTCGGGAGCCCGAGAATAGCAGGAGCCCTCACATTCACATCAATGTGTCACACATCCGACGGTTTGCCAGCATCCCGCACACAGACTACGTTCTTGCTCGTACACCCTAGAGTGGAGACCTGTGTGAGACTTGCTGTTGGATGCTTGGAAGATGTATGTGCGGTTTTCTGACTCTTTATTGTTGGAAAGCACAGACCTAACAACATGCTGCTTTCAGCAGCTAAAATCCCTTCCTGCCAATGTCGGTGTTTGTGTCTTTGTCACATAACCGTTTTTATGAAGTAACCTCTGCTGGGGTCCAGGAGTCGCCCCACAAACCACACAAACACTGATCTCAGACAGGGATGGTTTAATTGAATGCACACCCTAAGACTGTTCGATTAGGGCTGTAGCTCAGAATTTGGGGGCTGACACTACCCAAAGACTATACATGGACTGACCCTGGGCTCCAACCTCACAGGTAGCAATGAATATTCTAGTAAGAGCACCAGTGGAAGGGGAAGCCCTTGGTCCTGCCAAGACTGAACCCCCAGTGAACGTGATTGTTGGGGGGGAGGGTGGTAATGGGGGGAGGATGGGGAGGGGAAGCCCATATAGAAGGAGAGGGGGAGGAGTTAGGGGGATGTTGGCTCGGAAACCAGGAAGGGGAATAATAATCGAAATGTAAATAAGAAATACTCAAGTTAATAAAGATTAAAAAAAAAGAATTTGGGGGCTGAGACTATGACTCTGAACATCTCTGAGGGCTGGCTTATAAAGGAAATGAACCCACAGTGGGTGCACGTGCAGGTGCAGGAAGTGCTGTCTAGTAGTCCGTTCAGACTCAAGCTATGTTGACCAGCTAGACAGAACAGTTCTAACTGGCCTTTATTCTGATTGGTCCTAAGTGGAGGCTTACCATTGTCAATTTTTATAAGATTAACAAACCTCAGAACATACAGAACTTAACAGGGTATGTGGTCAGCATGATCCTGCTCTGAGTCAGGTTATTTTTCTATGTCAATGACTACTAGACATGGAACAAAATGGCTACAACTATGCTGGGGCTGGGGGCAGGCCTCAACACCTGGCACACACACAGAGAGGTACAGAATGTGTCACACAATAGCCTGTCTCCGCTCTGAGGACTTCATTAACCAACATGACATGGCAGGGGCTGTGGTATGCATAAACAAACACGATACTTTTAGTTAGTTTAGAAACAATGTTTTTGCTTTTATATGGAGGAAGATGTAAGCCCAAAACCCAGTACTGTATAAAGAAATATTACTCTCTCTCTGCACAAAGAAAGACTGAGCAAGTGTTCAGCTTTGGAAACTAGAGTCTATGGATATTTTGCTATTTTAACTACTAGGTTAGGGCCGTATAAAGGAGACTGAGACACTTCCGGCCTTACTATGTTACGTTGAGAACTGTCTGTCTTATTGACAGACAGCTCTGTCCTCAGTGCTGGGGGTGTTACAGTAACAACAAACCTCCCAGTCCTCTTGAGGTTTGTCCCAGTGAGGTGGAGGAAGATAAGGATAAGGATGAAGGAAAATAGTGGGCTCCTTACTTTTACCATTGTTGTGACTAAAATTTCCAACAAGGCCCCTTCAAAGGTGGAAGGGTTGGTTTGGCCCAGTTTCAGAAATTTCATCCTGCTACCACAGGGAGGGGATGGGGAAAGAGAGTACGTCCTTAATGGCTATCTTAGTCAGGGTTTTACTGCTGTGAAGAGACACCATGACCAAGGCAACTCTTATAAATGATGTTTAATTGAGGCTGGCTTACAGTTTCAGAGGTTCAGTCCATTATCATCAAGGTGGGAACATGGCAGTATCAGGCAGGCATGGTGCAGGAGGAGCTGAGAGTTCTACATCTTCATCTGACAGCCACTAGGAGAAGACTGACTCCCATGTGATCAGTAGGAGGGTCTCTTTGCCTACTCCCACACTTCCTCCAACAAGGCCATACCTCCTAATAGTGCCACTCCCTGGACCAAGCATATTCAGACCACCACAGTGGCTGACATGAAGTAGAGAAGAGAGAATACAGGAAGGAGCAGGGCAGCACACAGCCCTTCGGACATGCGACAGTGACCCACCTCCTACCTTTAGTCCCTCTCAAGGACAGCATCATTTTATGGCTTCCATAAGGGACTAACCCACTGATTAGTTCAAAGCCTAGTAATCTAATCAGATGTGGAAATTCCCTCACAGACAAACCTGAAACCAGCTTCACTAATCCCCTAGGTGCTTAGCCCACCATGTTTTCTCACATATATATAGAAAAGGAGTAGAGGCATGGCAGTGTGGGGATGAATCATAATCTAAAAGGGAGCCAAAATGGGGAAGAAGGAGAGTTAATAAAGAGAATTAGGGGTGAATAGAATCAAAATATTATATGTATCTATCATAATTAACTCTTTTATTTTAGTTAATTAATATATACTAAAAAAAAATCTACCTAGGGGCTCATGAGTAAAGCACTTACCTAGTATGTGAGTAGCCCTAGGTTCAATCCCTGGTACCATTCTTAAAAATCAATTAAGGGCTGGAGAGACGGCTCAATGGTTAAGAACACTGGCTGCTCTTCCAGAGGTCCTGAGTTCAATTCCTGGCACTCACAGTAATGGGATCTGATGCCCTTTTCAGGTATGTCTGAAGACAGCCACAGTTTATTCAGATACATGAAATAAATAAATAAATCTTTAAAATGTTATTTAAAAAGTAATTAAAACACCAGATATTGATCCGATGATAGTTAGGAAAAGAAGAGAAATCAACAGAGGTGCATGAGCTTCCAAGGGGCTACGACAGGGAGGTTGTGGATTTTAAACAACGGTCAGTAAAGACTGTTCTGAGGTAGTGTCTCATCAGAGGCCTAGAGGAGCGGATGCACGAGCCACAGAGACAACTGCAGGAAGTTTACCAAGCAGAAGGAATGGCATATGTGAAGGTGCTCAGGCCTGGGTGTGGGTGCTGCATTTTAGAAACAGCAGGGAGGCAGCCATGACCAGAACACACAGCGTAAGGGAAGAGAGTGGGAGAGAATGCAGGAGAAGGAACGGGAGTAAGGGGGACTGAACATTCTTGGGTCCGATACGCAGGTGACTGTAAACACTGACTTTCCCCGAGAGCAAGGGGAAGCCATTGAGGGCAATAGCCAGGGAGCAGAATAACCTAGAATGTTCACAGGTTCATTTGTACTCTACAGAATAGAGACAGGACAGGGAGACAAGTTAGTGCAATGACCCTGAAGGACTGCTGTGGCGTTTAGACCGTGGAAGTACAAAGGTGGGCAGATCCAGTCACCATGACAACCTAGATGCTACCCCACACTGCCAACAGCACCCCTTCCCCAGCATGCAGTATCTCCATTTTATGAACCCTGAAAATCCAAAAGACATAAATGAATATGTCCTCTGTGTTGGGCAGCACTTGCTACAATTCATAATGATTAAACATTAACGATGATAGGAAAACTATGCTCCCACCACGGTGACATTTACTCCTGCAGATCATAAACTCTAATTCTTTTTCCCAGAACAGCTCCCCTTCCCCTGGAGCCCAGAAGTCACAGACATGTTTCAGTCCCCCAGGCTGCAGCTGCTGGGTATACCCCAGCCACCTCCATCCTTCTGGGAAAGGAGAAGACACCTAGGAGAGTTTAATTTCAGCCAGATGGAAACCTGACTATGGGCACATGTAGAAAATCAAGATGGTCCCTAGTGGTGATGATCTGGAAAATTAAAAAGCTGAGTTGGCTCAGCCCCTTAGCTTTCTATCTTCTAACTCCCTGGGGCCATAAATTCATAACTGGTATTTACGTGCACAGAAACTCAGCACCCTTGAACACAAGTTATCGCCACAGTGAGATGTGTATCTAATCGTTCCATTCATTCTCCCGACCTTTGAGTTTCAAAGTCAAATTCAAAAGAGGGAGGGAGCGGAGGGAGCAGGAACCAACACGGACTCCCTGGAAGCTTCTAGGAGGGTTAAAGGATGCCTAGGGTGTGTCTTCAAAGCCAGCACAGAGGCTTTGCAGAGGTGGCTGGGCCTGGAGAAGCCTGGAGCTGTCAAAGGAGACAGTGGACAATAAGGCAGAAATTAGGCACAATTACAACAAAATAACAAAGAGACAATGTGTGGGTCATTTTACATTTGTGTCTTCTTTCCACTGTCACCCTGGAGACAGGGACTTTTCTACTACTCATATGTAACCCTAGAACCTGGAGCCCGGTTAGTTTTCAACCTCCAATTTCCTCCAATCTGTAGAGCTCTTTCTTGCCTGTTTTAAACCTTAACACAGCTACAACCATCCAGTTAGAAATACCAGGTTTTCAAAGGAGAATGAATACCTTCTCCTTTAACAGAAAGGTGCACTCTGACCTCAGAGGCAGTAAGAGGCACTTCCAGATTCTGGAGCCAAATGAATGTCACTAGGGCCCGGTAACACCAATTTAGGGTACCCAAAGACTGTGTTTTCATATGGTAAGCGTTTCCTGCAGTTTCTATAGCTAAAGGACATAAAAACATCATCAGTAAAGGTGCCTTTGAAACACCATAAAGAGGACACTGCCTCAGGTCTCAGATATCATTTGATGATGTAGTTCCTAGCCTTTGGGTCAGTGGACAAGTCACAAAGACATTAAGTAGGATGCTGAGATGGGCAATGAATGAATTAAGGAACCTGAAGACAGAATGATTTGACTCCAGATCTGCCATGTTCCAAGTCTCCACAATCATGAAGTTCTAGCCAGTTATTCAGCCTTGTGGAATCTTTAGCACAGGTGTGGTGTTATTATTGTTATCATCATCATCATCATCATCATCATCATCACCACCACCACCACCACCATCATCATCATCACTATCACCATCACTATCATCATTATTATTGAAACTTCAATTCACAAGATCACCAAGGGGTACATGAAAAAACCTCTGTCTCAAAATAAATGAAAATCCTGTCCCCTTGTAAAGGAAATGTTACACACACCTCTTAGGACATCCTTTCTTTATCTAGACCCTATTTTCTGATATTGGCAGATATCCGAGCTTCCTGGGCACCTGCCAAGATTGTCAGGTTTCTGTGACTCAGAGCAAGGAATTGGTCAGAGACACATCGAGAGTAGCAAGCCAAACGACAGAATTTATTAAGAAAGGACACATGACAGGAAGGAAGCAGGCCAGACAGAGAAGAGCCTGGAAACCCAGCAGGACAGTACACAGAGGAGCCTAAATTGTCTGTTAGAATTTGCATGCTTCCTGGTTCATCTGCAGGTGACCTCCATTAAATGTCAGTCTTAGTGGGATAGGGATCTCCAGCCTTCTTCTTTGCTAAGCCTGCAGCCTCTGTCTAAGACCTCTGACCCTCATTTGCCACCCTCCTCCCTCCTGCCTTATGTGTTATTTACCTGTTTATTCTTATACAGAAGTATAGCCATACATTGGAGGAAGAAAGATAAGCCCTCATCCATCTCTCTCGTGTTATCGCCCCAGCCACTAGCATGTCTGTAACCACAATTTACAAACTACAAAAACAAAAAAAAAATGAACCCATTTAGAATCAAGGTTCAATAAATTATATGGAATTTTAGTTTTAAGTTATAAAAGAATTTAGCATAAAGTAGAGGTAGCATCTCACACCAACAGAGAGAAAATGAATTATTTATTAGCTATCTAGTCTCAAATGCTTAACCCAAAACTAACCAATCCCTTTCTTTAATCGTTATCAAAATCAGTTCCTAACAAATCAAGATTTAGGCCTTAAAAAATGGAAACCACTGTTCCACAGCCAAGTTTGACTCTGCAGGGGAGACCACCCTGATGGCCAGCCCCACCCAGTATATCTACACTAATATAACTGCCAATTAGCCATGACCCTTCACTGTGGCCAGTATGGGGGCTGTTGACTCACTCTGTCCCCAGTGATGCAAGGAGACCCCAGGCAGCCAAGTGTCCCTGGGTCACTATCCTGACCCTAGAGGCATAGAGGCCTGGGTAGGCAGACACTTGCAGCTGTCACCCATGGGTGGCAGAGCTGGGCAAGGATCTGGGGGCAGCTGTCAGACAGAGACCAGATTTCCCAGTCTGCTTTCCCCTTCCCTCTCACTCCTTCTTTCCAGTCTGGTTCCCCACTTCCCGCTCACCCCTACTTCTTCTGCCAATGTGTCCAGGTAGAAGGCGAGGTGTCTAATACGAGGATATTTCAAACTGAGAGAAGGGATGCCATGTCCTTTTGGAGTAGCATACCGAAGAAGTCAGGCTTTTTATTTGGGAGAGGAGGGAAGGGTGCCTGCTTATTAACACAAATAACAAAATCTCGGTTGTCTTCTCTGGAACATGAAGCAATATTGTAATAACATGAAGTAATATTGTGTTATATTTTGGATATATGTTGTTTATAA
Organism: Rattus rattus; assembly: GCF_011064425.1. NCBI lineage: Eukaryota > Metazoa > Chordata > Mammalia > Rodentia > Muridae > Rattus > Rattus rattus. Next base: position 232,941,530 of record NC_046154.1, on the reverse strand, counting down.
ATTTTTAAAAATCAGTGTGTGTGTGGGGGGTGTCTTTGAAACCATGACTACCTCATGGGGTGTCCCGGCTGGTTAATGTTGGGACATGTTGGCAGCAAGAGTTGGGGGTAAGGCTCTAGACATTCCTAACCCCTATCCATGGCTTCAGAATGGGGGTTTTATCATCTGATACGAATGAATATTTGGTTGGGTTTTTTGTTTGTTTTTTGTTTTGAGGCAGGGTCTCATCTTGCAAGAGTGTTCTCAAAAATCCTTATGTAGCCAAGTGCTGGCCTTGAACTCCTTATATTCCTGCTTCCACCTCCCCAGTTCTGGGATTAAACGTGTGTACCATTAGGCCCAAGACAGTGCCCTGCACTCTGGATGTGTAGGGGATCTAGATTAGATATCAGTTCTTTCCCACAACTCATGTGAGAGCAGTGTTCACTGAAGCCTGGTCAAGAATTCCTTTCATATGGAGCCTTTAGCATTCAATGTGTGCCACACTCCTGGATCCTGGGTGTAGCCGTGACCAGACTCACCACCCACCTTGTTGGAGATGGAGAAAAGATACTAAACATAAATAAACACCAATGTCTGAATCTGGAGAGATAGTCCAGTGGTTAGGAACACTTACTGCTCTTCAGAGAACCCAGGTTTAGTTCTCAGCACCTACATCAGGTAACTCACAACTCCATGACTCCAGTTCTAGGAGGTCAGATGGCGTCTTCTGACCTCCACAGGCACTGGGCACACATGTGGTACACATACACGTAGATAAAAATCGATACACATAAAAATTAAACCTATGTCTTTAAAGATGGTTTTAAAGATAAAAAACCTAAACACCCATTTTTTTTAATTAAGCAATTTAAAGAATTTTGAGCTGGGGCTGATGGTACAGACCTATAATTACTACTGCCATGGATGCTGAGGTAGCCTGGGACACAGAGTGAGTCCAAGGCCAGTTCAGGGAGCATACAGAGACTGTCTCAAAATGAAAAGTAAAAAGAGACAAGTGATCCAGCTCAGCTGAGCTAGCACCCGGGCTCTCAGTTCAACTCCAGTCACTGAAACAAATGGGAAAAAAACTTGGGAAACCACAAGATTTACACATCTTAATGCAGAAGGAAAAAAAAAACTGTGTAAGTGAGAGAAAGTAAACACTGACATTTTAAAGACATTAAAATTTTTCCTCATATATATATTTACAGAATATATAAAAACAGAGCAAAGAAAAAACAAGACAAAACAAAGCAAGAAACCTGGTGAAAACCAACTGTTCCGCTTGGCAATGGCTCACTTTTACTCAAGTGTTTTATGAATAGAAACACAAAGACTAACTCAGACAGAAACAGGAACAAGAAAACAGCAGTAACAGGGAAATGGTCACAAAAGCTTTAAGGGAATTGAATCTATTATTTCAAAGGTATTAAATGGGAGAAATGTTAAATCACCATTCTTCCTCTGAAATTGGCAGGAATGAAAAGATGGACCATGCGGATGCCAGCAGCCAGTGGAAAGGACCGGGTGCCACCATCGGGTGTCAGCTCCGTCCTTTAAACACGAGGCCCATGGGTCAGCTGACCCGCAATGGTAGTCCAGCATTCTAAGGCCTATGGAGAAGAAAACTTGACAAAATACTTCTAGAATTTTAAGTTTGCATATTCTTTGATAAGCAAGCTCATTTCAAGATTCAACAGATAAAACCAAAGACCTAAGATATTTATGCAGAAGACTCAAAATAACCTAAAAGGACTGTGGTAGTGGACTTATTAAATAAAGCTAAATTCATGCTGTAACAGATTAGCATCTCTTTAGTGTAGGAAGCACACAAGGCATGGAGCAAAATACACCATGAAATCCTTTGGTTGTAGATAAACATACCAAGAGTGGAAGACAGACAGACAGACAGACAGGGGCAAGTAGGGAAATAGACAGGGGCACATATGCATAGACCACTTTTGGAAGGATTCACAGAAGCCTCTAGAAGAAGAAACAGAGAACTCAGTAGGCTCACTTTTAATGGTCAGCGTTTTGTTGAGAAAAAAAGTTACTCAGACTGGCAGTTGTTTTTTTTTTATTTAAAAACTATTCAGATTATGAAAATGATGAACCCTGGGAGCTGGAGAGATGGCCCAGTGGTTTAGATCACTGACTGCTCTTCCAGAGGTCCTGGGTTCAATTCCCAGCAACCACATGGTGGCTCATAACCATCTGTAATGGGATCCCATAACCCTCTTCTGGTGTGTCTGAAGACAGCGACAGTGTACTCACATATATAAAATAAATAAATAAATCTTTATCTATAATAAAATAACAATGTGATATAAATAAAATGGAGTTTCAGTCTACTTGGTTAATATGATGATGAGGATGATGATGACGATGACAATGACGATGAGGACAGTTTTTAAGACAGGTTCATTATGTAGCATTGGCTGACCTAGAACTCACTGTGTAGACCAAACTAACCTCAAAGTCACAGAAATCTGCCTGACTCTGCCTCCCAAGTTTATTAAAATAGCTTATTATTTAAATACACACACACACACACACACACACACACACACGAATTTTAATTAAGAAAATGATTGAAATATCAGGAGTGGTAGTAAATGATTGTAATACCAACACTCTAGAGCTGAAACAGGAGGATTTCTTCCAGTTCAAGCTATATAATGAGAACCTATCTTCAACAAGAGGGGGGAAAGGGAAAATAATCTTTTCAAAATCTTTCAACTATTAGAACTGAAGCAAGCCCAATCCTTTAGTTGTGGTTAAGTGATTCAACGTAGATTCTAAGCTGCCCTTCTCTGAGGGCATGCTCTCCCGGACGGCCAGGAGCTAAAGCGCCTCCTCAGCTATCGCCACTCCCTACCCATCCCCAACAGCGTATTCAAATCCAATACCAAAGTTACTTATTAAACACAGCAGTTATTGTGCCCTGCGGGATCCATTATAAACTTTGTCTGTGGGAGGACCAGGCTCTTCTCAAAGAACTCCAAGACAGCCGTCTCAGAGAAGAGGAGATGGGGAATCATCACGTAAGTATTCGCTGCCTTTGGGACGCAGTTTTCTGTTTGGTTATCCCGTGAAAGAGCTCACTCATCTATGAGCTCACGATTGATATCTTATATTTATCGCTTTGATTTTCCCCTTGTTGCTAACATTAGCAAGAGTGTCCTGTGCTTTTTAAATAAATGTATATGGAATCTTGTAAGAAGGGCTTTAAAAGGGTATTTAACATAAGGCAGTGAAGATTGCCTGGCCGCAAGCCAATGGCTAGCGTATACTTGTAGAGTGTATGGATAGAGCTTTTAGTTGTGGTGAAATTGTACAAACCCTCAGAGACGATTCCTAGTCAGAGTTTGTGTGACAGATGGGGTCCTGTTGAAAACATCAGTGCAGCAAGATAAAGGCGCTCCTGCGAGGCCATCTAGTTTAGGCTACAAGGAGAAAATCTTCCAGTGTTATCACCAAACACCCAGATATTCGCAACTGTTCACAGAATAGACTAAATGTTTCATCTGTTTACTACTGAAATGTCTAGGCTTACAAGAAAAACTGGCCAAAACATTCACCATTTGGAATCTTGGCTGCATGAGACAGATAAGAATTGAATTAAAGTTTTGTTTTGAAAACCATTTATTTTAGTAATACTGGTTACCGTGGAACCTGCCGTCTTAACAACATTTAAGTGTACGATAACAGTTTTACTGGCTCCAAGTATGATATGGTGAAGCAGGCCTATATCTTATGCTCCTTGCTTAAAGAAAAGTTTGTTCATTGATTAGTAATTGCTCTTTTTCCCACCGTCCCAGCCCCTAGGACTCCATTGCCCTCTGATTAACTAGTTTGGATTACTTTGCATCTTATACATTAGTGAAATGTCTTTGAGTCAGATTTTTGATGCTGAGATGTAAATGTTTGACGCTGTGCAGCCACCATAGCTCTTCATGGCGACATCTCATATACACAGTAGACTTAATACAGATATTTATACAACGTGACACCAGGGTAAAGGGAGTAAAACTCCATTGTTTTCTGCTAACCAGTCTTTTTATAAGGGTTTGTCTTTACTTGTATGAGAGTATTGTTTTCAGAGGGTTGTTAAGTTTAAATCATCTGTAAATAGCCTTTTCTAGCTAGCCAAAGGTTAGCAGTTATCCATTCACACCTTTCCCAGAAGCCAAAAACTAATTATATTAAAATTTTTTGAATGGACACAAGGGATTTCAGGAGACCAGCAGTTCAACATCTGCATTTTGTTCCTTGAAAAACCACCCCTCCCTGGGGCAGTTTCCTTTAGAGACTGGAGGAGAATTCTTGTGGATTTCATTTTTTGAATCCCTAGGTCCGTTCTTCCTCTCAGAAGGCAATCAACAGTTGTCAGAAGGGGCAACCCAGCCTTGACAGCCTTGCACCACTCAACCATGGCCTGGAGGCACTTCATTTTCCTTTCAAATGATAAGATTTCTCCCAGCTATACTAATACACTGTCACCCAACTACAGTCTATTTCTTCAGGCTGAAAGATATTCTCTCTCTCTCTCTCTCTCTCTCTCTCTCTCTCTCTCTCTCTCTCTCTCTCTCACACACACACACACACACACACGGCTTGTTACAATATTTGCAGCTAATGGGAAAATGTTGCCTTCTAGGGCTTCACTGCTCCCTGCAGCATCTCTTTAAGGTCCCCCCAGGACACATTGCCCCAAGCTAAGTTACAATGTAGCAAGGAAATATAGCAAGTGCAGGAGTGACTGTGTCCTACGAGAGTAGATGCAAAACCTACTTAAATAACAAAACATTAAGCCAGAAATGACTCAAATTAAACTGCCCTACCAAGCTCCTTGAATAAGTACAAAGTAAAACCTGAGTGCCAAAACCAATTCACAAATTAATTACTACACAGGGGATGTTGTGTTCTTGAATTGCATGGTTCCGTGCAATCTACAACAGCCCTGTGTTTTTGTTTTTCTTTTTGTTGTTGTTGTTTTGTGTTTTGTTTTGTTTTTTTTTTTGCTCTGTTTCTTTTGAGTTTCTGGCAAGCCTAAAGCATTATGCGGTGACTCATGACTTCCTAATTAATATTAAAAATACACACACAATGGCAGGCACTGAACTCATCTTTATGATCCAGGGTGCTGTGTACTAATTTTAGGTTATAAACGTCATTTAATTCTGAGGAAAATCATAACTTCCTAAGAACACATACACAGATCACTATCCACATATAACTACTTGACTAATATTGCGACAGCAGGGCATGAATTTTCCAAGTACTGACATCTGGAACCCTAGCCAGTGCAGAAACTGAAGACTACGGTTGCTGTAGGCTTTTCTTTGTTCTCCCCATTGGCGATTTTATTGTTTTTATTTATTTGTATATGTGCATGTGTGAGCATGCATGCTGTGGTGCATGTATAGAGGTCTGAGGACGACTTCGTGGAGTCGATTCTTTCCTTCCACCTTCACATGCCTTCAAAGGATCAAACTCAAGGTCTCCAGGCTTTCACTGCAAGCGCCTTTACCCACTGAGCCATCTCACCAGTCCTGAATTTCTTTTCTCTTTTCTTTCTTCTCCTTTGTCTTTTTTTCTTTTTGTATTAAATACATAATTCATTGTGACAAACCTGTTTGAATGCCAGTAACCAAGACACTGGGTTAGTATGATCACACCACAGTTAAAGAGTTGCAGCCTAAGCTGGCCCCTATGCTATCAGGCATCACATAGAGAAAAATACGATGCATAGAAAACTATGCTTAGCTTTAGCGATGCTTCATCAGATCTGTGTTGTCATGCGGGTTATTTTCAAGACAATTGATATCTAGAGGAAAATAGAACATTGAACTGACAAGCAAATCTCAGGAGGGCACTAAAACGAGAAAATATTCACAAACCCAAATGGATGAGTGGTTTCTGGGAAATGATTTGTAATGTTGATAAAGAGAGTTCAGACAGACAGACAGCTTTGCAATTCATGGGGCCCCTGACCTAGGAGAAACATCGGCATTGCTGGGATAGTTATCAGAAATTCCCAGCCAGGGCTCAGCTCAGTGAAGTGCTTGCTGCACAAAGTCCCAGCAGCTAGGTAAATGCTGGCACAGCAAGGCAGCACATGCCTGAGATGCACTGCAGGGGCACAGGCAGGAGGGAGGATCCCTAGAGATTTCTGGCCATCTGGTTTAGATGATTCTTCGAGTTCCAGATTCAGTGAGAGACCCTGCCTCAGAAATAAGGTGGCAGTCCAGGTGTGATGGCACACCTCTTAATACCAACACTCAGGAGACAGAGCCAGGTGGATCTCTGTGAGTTCAAAACCACCCTGGGGTACATGGCTATCTAGTGAGACCCAGTCTCAATAAAAGACAAATAAAGTAGAGAAGTAACTAAGGAGGGCATTTAGTATTAACCTCTGACCTCCACAGAAGCACTCATATGTGAATGCCCCTACAAACAAAAGAAAAAATAGAATCTTAGTGCCACCCAGAGCTGCATGGAACTTCAGTCTGTTTCTTATACTTCTTTCTTGTGTCTCATACATGTGAAAGTCTAATGCATACAGGCATTTGTCTTGGGTACAAGTTCCCAAGATTGAATGAACATTGCATTTACCTGGAGAGTTCTGAAACCCACTGGTGTTCAGGTCCCACTCTAGAGATTTGAAATCAGTTGCTGAGGCTGCTCTCCCAGACATCAGAATTTCTAAGTGTTCCCTCAAGTGACTGACAAGTCCCACGCATACACCTAACTTTAGAGAGAGCTCAGCTCACTGCTGATGAAAGCAGGTATCATAGGGAGTGCCTATGAAAGAAAACCAGCTTGTAAATGTTATATCTGCCCAGCCATCTGCTTCAAAGTCTGTGAACGTGCCAAGTGAATGACTTGCTTGTGCTAATATTTAGCCAACATAAACATTATCTAATATGGAGAAAAGTTTGGGTTCCAGTGAATGCTGAGTAAGCTCAGGTACAGGTGGGCCAGGGGTACTTTGGAAGAACACAACAGGTGGAGAACAGGCCTAGATCTCTGCAAAAGCAAGCATTAGAGGCAGATGCAAACACTGTAAAGAGCTTCAGGAATGAAGATAAGGTTTTAACCGAGTGTGTCCATTCAATTGTGACCTGTCATGCAAGTGTACAGCAGTCAATCCCCAGCAGAAACTCCCTGAAACCACGCCTGTCTTAGCAGGAAAGCATTTACAAGGGGAAATCTAGTCCTTTAGATCATTACCCAGAGTATAGAAAGTTATAAGAAAGACCCGTGATAGCAAAATATTCCATGTGCAAAAAGCATGCCTTCTTCGATCACACACAGATTTTCATTCAAGGTCTAGCTACTTCTCAAGTGAAGTTATGTGCCCTGGGCTTTGGGGAATTTCCTGTCTGGCAAATAAAAGCATCCACGTTTAAGAGGTGGTAAGAAGGCTGCTAGGAACAGATAAGGCAGCTATTAACATACTCACACAAGGAAGGAATGAAACTCACAGAATGACATACATGACCTGAGAGTTGCAGGTACCAGAGGCCGCTTAGTTTACCCATGCATTCATACACGGCCTTGGGGCACAGCCTGGTGGTACAGCCTGGCATTGTTCTCAGCTCAGAAGCAAGAACTGAGACTCTGAGTAATGGTGGAGATAGAAAGAGGTGAAATACGGCCTTAGAAGTGTTGATGAGAGCCAATGCTATATCAACTGTCCGGTGCTTACTAGAGTGGGAGTTGCATAGGTGTGCACTGTGATCTGTGAGGTTTGAGCTCCTCACTGTGCCTGGTACAGTGCCAGGCTCGGTACAGTCTTTAAGACAACCCTGAGAGATACCGGTATGGTTCCTCTCTCGAACAGAAAGAACATGAGGCCAAGGAAAGTATGGTGGTTTTGGTGATCCATGAAGAGGAATATCACAGGGCTCTGGGAAGATGGATCTGAGGGCCAAACCCTTACCCACCAAGGATCCGAGTTCGGATTCTAAGAATCCATGTAATAGTTGGGCACAGCACTGTACATGTTTAGCTTCTGGTATTGAGTAAGGGATCTGGAGGCAGAAGATTCCAAGAGTTTGCTGGTCAGCCTAGGCAAAGTAGTGTGCTCCAGATTCAGTGAGAGACCTTGTGGAGAATAATAGAGGAAACACCTAATAGTGGCCTCTAATCTCCATATGTACACACACACACAGACACACACACACACACACAGACACACACACACACACACACACACACACACACATACACACATGTACACACACACACACACATACAGACACACACACATACACACACATACACACACACACACACACACACATACACACACATACACACACACACACACACATACATGTACACACACACACACACAGACACACAGACACACACACACACACACACACACACACATACACACACACACACACAGACACACACACAGACACACACACACACACAGACACACACACAAGATAAAGTGTGGATTTGGACTTAGCCATTTTTCACAGTGTCCTGGGTTCATTTAAGGATCTAGATGCTTCCTCGTCTTCTCCCATCCCCTTCCTGACTCTCCTCCTCCTCCAAGTCACATTAAATATCATCTAAGCATAACATTCTATAACCCTCACTTGCCTATGGATTTAAACCATTTTTCTTTTTCTTTTTTAAAGAATTGTTTATTATATAAGTACACTGTAGCTGTCTTCAGACACACCAGAAGAGGGCATCGGATCCCATTACAGATGGTTGTGAGCCACCATGTGGGTGCTAGGAATTGAACTCAGGACCTCTGGAAGAGCAGTCAGTGCTCTTAACCACTGAGCCATCTCTCCAGCCCTTAAACCATGTTTCAACCTGTGGATCTCAACTTCTTTGAGTGTCAAACAGCCCTTTCACAGGGGTGACATATCACATATCCTGCATATCAGATATTTATATTATGATTCATAACACTAGCCAAATTGTACTTATGAAGTAGCAATGAAAATAATTTTATGGTTGGGGTGGTCACCACAACATGAGGAACTGCACTAAAGGGTTGCAGTATGAGGAAGGTTAAGAACTACTATTCTAAACTCATCTCTCTTGGATGCTCCCCCCCCCATGCTCAACTGATGGTTCTCTGAGTACATGATTGCATTTTATTTTGCCTCATAGTATAATCCCCAATACAGTGCCTGCTATACAGCAAACGCTCCAGAAAGTTTTAGTAAATTTTTTAATTTGCGACTGTGTTGGCTACTTTCCTGTTGCTGTGATAGAATACTATGACCAAAGCATCTTATAGGAGGAAGTAGTTGTTTTGGATTATAGTTCCAAAGGATAGGAACCAATCAGGGTGAGGAGGCATGGCTGTGAGGGGCAGGCAGTTAAGCAGGAGTAGACACAAGCACAAGGAGGATACGGTGAACCGGACCTGGCTACACTTTAAACTTTCAAAGCACACCCCTGTTGATGTACCTCCTTCATCAAGGCCACACCCCCTATGCCTCTGCCAACGGTACGATCTCACTGGGCAAAGTGATTGGTAAAGGAAAACTGAAGAACTGTGAGTCCTTTGTCCCTGGAACAGAGTAAATCTTCCATTTGCAGTGGGAGAGAGAGGGCATGTTGGGTCAGAAGAAGAGTTAGTTACATGCCGTTAGAAATGGTGTGACAGATAAAGCAAACTGGTGAGAGAAGGCCTGGCCACACAGCTCCAACCTAGGCAAACGGGGGCTGCTCCCAGAGTCCATAAATATTGGCTCCAACACACACACACACACACACACACACACACACACACACACAGAGAGAGAGAGAGAGAGAGAGAGAGAGAGAGAGAGACAGAGACAGAGACAGAGACAGAGAGACAGAGACAGAGAAATGGAGAGAGATAGAGACATAGAGAGAGATCAGGGTCAAAATATACAGGCTCCCATGTCCCTTATAAAATTGCTTAACACTTTTATTAACTGATGGACAACCTAGACACTATATAGACATGTCTAGACTAGTGTCTATATAGCACTGAATTATGTATGCAATGTAAACTCGTTTCACTCTACTGTTCCAAAGTTAAAGACAATAGAAATACCTCTACATGTGCTGGGCAGATGCGATTATTTTCCAGATAGTTTTTTATCTGTGGTTGGTTGAATCTGAAGAAGCAAAGCCAATGGACCCAAAGACTGTACATTATCTTCCTTCAGCGCCCATGTATAAAATGTCAGAGAGGGATGGAGAGACAGTTCGGTGGGTAGGAGTGCTTGCTGAAGTATCACGAAGACCAGCGTTTGAATCCCAGCACTAAAGTAACAAGCAAGGTGTCCTGTGCATGTCTGTAATCCAAGCAGCTCCCAAGGGAGGCAGAAACATGAGGATCTCTGGGCCTTGTTGTATTCTAGCTTAGCCAAGATAATGTGTGTCCTAGGCTCAAGGAGAGACTCTACCTCAAAAGAACAGTCAGAGGGTGAAAGGGGAGGACACCCATCACCCTTATCTGGACCCTTGGTTACCCTCAAAGACACACATACCTCCTCATTCTCACACATACATATGTACATACGTACAGTACACATATACATATATACATGCATACATTCATAATTACATACATACATACATACATACATACATACATACATACATACAGATCGTCATTTTAAATCTCAGAAGATCCTAGTTGGCTTGGGATCCTGCCTGATGGGGGATCACTGTGGCTGAGGCCGAGCTTACCTTTGGGAAGGAGCCATTGCCTTACCTTCGCTGATTTCTTCAAACTGTGGCTTTCACTGATATCACGTCTGATGCCCCCACTGCACATAGTAACTTTCAGGTGACTAAGAGATAATAAAAACTTGAAGAACAGACAGGAAGTAGAACAACCCCCTCTTTTTATGATGGAGATTTGGATAGTTATAGTGTCAGGGTGAGGGGTAAAAACACGAAAAAAAATTAAAGAAAAGAATTACTAGGCTTGGAGCCAACGCACATGAAAGTCCCTCACCAGGGGAAGAAAGGCATTCGTTGTTTTGGTCCTGACTGGATTTGCTAAAGTGAATTCAGCTGTCTCTCCTTGCTTCCTTTCTAGCAAATCAGAACATGTCCATACTCTGTCATTTAGGTCTCACAGTACAGCACAAATAACACCACCATCGTTTCACCCTGTCCCCAATTCCGTCTGCCCACCTATCTTTGATCCTAGATCCTAGAGCACACCAGTTGTCTTTTGTTTTTTGTGTTTTGTTTTTTATCTTATAGGAAATGAATTCCAAGTTTCCACCCTGGGTGAATTGGCTAAAGACAGTCTTTGGCCATATAAGAAGGAAGTGGATCATTCCTTTCTAATGAAAACTTGCTTTATTTGTCCTAATCCCTTGAAGACATGGCCCCTGTCACCACTGAGAAATACCCTTTACCTCCCAGCAGCCCCCATGCCCTCTGTGCTTGGTGCCTAGGTCTCTGGCTCTCAGAACAATCTGTGGACAACCCTTGAAGAGGACTGTCATTTTCTCCATACCACAAATTTTATTTCCAGATAATTAATGCTATTTCCCTTTCTAGTAGGGTGGTGGTTCTCAAAGGCTAGTGGCCTTTGGGGGCCGAATGACCTTTTCACAGGGGTCACCTAAGACCATCAGAAAACGCAGGTATTTACATTACAGTTCATAACAGTAGCAAGATTACAGTTATTGAGTAGCAACAAAAATATTTTTTAAGAATTATTTATTTTATGTATATGAGTACATTGTAGCTGTCTTCAGACACACCAGAAGAGGGCATCAGATCCCACAATGGCTGGGAGTCACCATGTGAATGCTGGGAACTGAACTTAGGACCTCTGGATGAGCAGTCAGTGCTCTTAATCGCTGAGGCATCTCTCCAGCCCCCAATAAAGATAATTTTATGGTCGGAGTCACCATAACGAAGAACTGTAACAAAGGGTTGCAGCATGAGGAAGGTTGAGAACCACTGCATTAGATACTCCATGTTCTTGGGCCCAACACAGCACTAAAAAATCCCTGAAATGGGCCAACTACGAGCTGTCACGTAGCTTTGACATCCTGCCATGCTGGCTGTGGTGCCCTCATACCAGGATGCAGACACCAGAACGGAGGTGACAGTTCTCACTCAGCCTCTGACTCAGGGTCTGTGTTCAGCTCCATTTATTTCTTCAACATTACTGTATTCTATTACTCATTGCTCAGAATTATCCTCAGAAAGGCACAGCCTGCCTTTAATCTTCCCTTTTATGGAAGCCCAGTTATTTCTCTTAGCACGAGGAGACCTTTGTCTTGGTCAGGACCCACACACCGTTTGCCACTGGAAACTCAGCCATGCGCTGCCTTCTAAAGGAATGTGTTGACGGCATCTTGAAACGCACAGACCCTGGGCACGTAGGACCTTGGTACTATTGACATTAGGGCTCAGGTAGCGATTTGTCGTGAGGGGTTTTCTATGCATTGGAGGATGTTGAGCAAGCCATGGCTTCTCTCCTTGGCTGTAAGAGGAATAATCCTGTTTGGGAATCATGGCAAAGGTTTCCAGGCAATATTGCCCAGAAGAAATTGCTTCTGGTTAGTTAAGAGCCAGTGAATTTGTTACACGCCTTTGGGAGAGCGAAGCCATGAGCAGAAGCTGTCCCCATAATATCTTCAGCTCTCTGAATCTGCATCTGCCCTCATATCTGTTGCCTTCTGCCTTCACGTAGACCCCCTCTCTTATCACAGGGGAAAAGCTCCTGGAGACTGACCTTTGGCCTCCTGATGAGGACAGCAGTAGCTGTTATTCTGTGTTAGTGATATATGGTGGTGGGGGTGGGGGTGGGGGGTGGGGAGAGCCTCACTGCCCAGCTAGTAAGTTGCTAAGCTACAGGTGTCCCTGAGCAGAGTGACACTATGGAAGACTGCTGTGATCACTCATGAGTTCATTTACATGCCTTTCCTGCTTGGTTGGCCACAGAAGGCTGTCTGGCTTTGTCTCCCTATATCCTCACTCAGTATGACAAACTGGCAGCATATCTACACATCTGAGTGTTTACTGCCACTTCAGGGACAACAAATGACACCTACTGCTTCAAGGTGCTGGCTGTTGAAGAGTCTTGGGTCAGGCTTCCTTGCTTCTGGCCAAGTCCACAATCACCTTTGATGGATAAATGTCACATCAATACATACAGCCTAAGAACATTTGTCTTTATAGAAAATACCCTAACTACGTCAATCAGCATTAAAAGGTACCAAATATACAACCATTAATCCCAGCAATCAGAAGGCAGAGACAGGAGAATTTATACGAAGTTGAGGCCAGCCTAGTCTATATAGTGATTTTTATGACAGCCAACTACACAGAGAAGCCCTGTCTCAAAAAAAAAAAAAAAAAAAAAATCAATGAGAAAAGATGGTCCCAACACCTAGATGCAAAAGAAAGTTTATTTCTAATATAAGTTTTACTCATTTATCAAAACACAGTCAGTATATGTAAATATGCATGTCAGGTTCTGATCCAAATAGATGTCTTTTTCTTTCCTTTGCATGTGTCTACATGTGTATTATATGTACCATGCATACATGTCCTCATGTGAATAGGTACACATGAGTTTCCATGTGTGTGAAGGCTTGGAGCTCTTTATCAAGTGCCTTCCACCTCATGCTACAGAGGCACAAGTGAATCCAGAGCTTGCCAGATTCAGTTCCTGACCCACTCAGACTGCTCCAGCCCTGGCATTACAGGAGGACCACGACACCCATGAAGCATTTCCACCCGTGCAGGGAATCGCACCCCCAGGTCTCACATTTGCATGGCGAGCCCTTTAACCACTGAGCCGCCTTTCCAGCCCCATTTCTCTTCTTTCAATCCTATTTGTCAAATTATCCAAACAGCTTTCTCGTGTAGAATGATGACCAATCACTTAATAATCATAGCGCCGCTTCAAAACTGCATCCCTGGAAGCCAGATCCATGGCAACACATGGCTCTGTCACACTTCCAACACTCCTAAGCAGACGGAACTCAGGCGTCTATACCCACTTTCCGGCACTCTCTGATCCATCCCAAGATTAGTAAATGAAACAGATACCAGTGGAAAGAGGCACGGAGGCTAGGCAAAGCTCTGCCCTCAGCTGGTGTGACCAAGGAGAATCCCAGTGGAAATAAAGTTAAAATCATGGAGCAGAATATCAAATATTCCTGTAAGATTCAAACTGCGCTTGAATGTGCCCAACAGAATATACAAAAAAACATGTTTTCTGTTTAGCAGTCTTAGCATTTGACATACACGCACTTAAGTGCATTTTATTAACAAGACTTTTAATCAGATTGATTAACCATAGGAAACCATGACCAAGAAACAATCAACTTTAATGAAACCAACATGTCATGCTTAAAATGCAAATCGATTGTTTCAAATCGTCTCTCAATCCATGTCTATGGATACGTCATGAGGATATTAACTGGCTCTGAATCCACGAACTTTAACTGTGCAATAATTTGTGCTCAGACTAACTGGCTCAAAGTACAACTGACTGGCCATTTAGATGTATGAGGTCATTATTTAACAAGGACAGGATGTACTCCATGAGTAAGTAGGTGACCATAGGCAGGTGACTTAACCACTAGACTGTAGTTTCTTTACCTGTGAAAGGACAGGATTAGATGCGGTGTCCCAAGGTTCAAACTTAAATCCAACGTTTGTGACGCTGATAGGATGCACATGTCACCCAACCTACTAACTGTTCTAATTACCATCTTTAAGTCTGTTTGCTTTTTTGCATCAGTGAATTTATCTTAAGAGGAAACTCTAGATTAGCACCATGAATGGGGAACTAGTATCAGTGTGTGTGTAAGTGAAAACGGAAGACGGTATCAAATTCTAACAAAGTTTGCTGTCTCCCGCTAAAGGGTCTGATCCTGTCACCTGCTCTCAGATTTTAAAGTGAGGGGGAAAAGAGTTTGCATGGGACAGAATGGAAATTGACTCGGTAACGTCTGAGGCCTTGGAGTCCAGTGTGAAATTACTTCCATCCTGCTATACGGAAGAAGCCATGGACCAGACATAACTGGATAGACTGAGTGTTACAACTTTATTTCCGAGCACACATGATGGGAGGGGGATGATCCTCAGCTTACGATGACTGTTAGGTTAGAAGGGTATGAATTCTCATGTTACCAGGCAAAGACAACCAGAAGAATTGAGACAGACCTCAAAAGGGAATTGTTTTCTTTTCCTTATTGCATCATTTGTTTATTATTTTGTGTGGCGTGTGTGTGCACATATGTACATGTATATGTGTGCACATATGCACATATGTACTGGATAGTCACATGCCACAGTATACTATGGAGGTCAGAGGCACATGTGTAGAGTTTAGAAGCCAACTCATGGGAATCAGTTCTCTCCTTTACCATCTGAGTCCCAGGGATCCAACTCAAGTCATTAGGCTTGATGGCAGTCACATCTGCCCACTGAGTCACCGCCCAGGCCTGGGAACTCCTTTTCTAATGGGAGTTCCAATGACTTCCATGCCTTGGTATTCCATGTCACCTATTTGAAAAGACTCTAATTGTATTCCACCGTAAGAGTCTATGGTAAAAGTCTTCCCTTTGTGTTTAGCGTTTTGGATAAGGTCCAGGCTTTCTTGCCCGTATAAATTCTCAGTACATTTCTACTCTTCCTTTGCTTACATTGGAACGTGAGCAGGAAGTGTTTATAATTACTGTCCGACCAATGGCTCCCAACTGTGGCTGTCCATTAGAACTGTGTGGAGAATTTCAAATTAACATAAGACCTATCTATAACTTGGCTCTCCTGGTTTAGTGAGACCGAAGTATGGCTCTGTCCTTTGTAAGCATCCAAAAATGATTGTGATATGCAGCCAGGGTTGAAAAACTACTGAACTTTATCCTGGCCAGGACATTTTCCTCAAAGCCCATTTCTCCTCCATGTCATATTAATTCTAGGAGCTCTAAGTTCAGTTTAGCTCAGACTTGTTCCACATCTGAGTATCCGAAGCCCTCGCTTTCCCGTGAGTCCTGTCTTCCCGAGGGAACAGGAACTTCACTTACCATTATTTCCTTTCAGTTCTGTGCCCCGCCATCCCAGGATGCTTGGTATCATTTGCAACTCAGCATATCTATCCTGATACGTTTTCTCTTCCCTTCCTGTCCTCACCATTGTCCTGGACCAGTGACAATGACACAAAGTAGAACAAGGCCATGCTACACATTTTATGAGGAAGAGAATCCTCATTTCCTGAAAAGACAGAGAAGTGTTGTGTCCGCCTAAGAAAGAGTCCCTCCATCTGTTACATGCTGGATGCTTGGGATCAGCAGCATAGGGTCCCATTACTTTGACTAATACATGTACACTGGCCACATGCCTTAGTGGGTGGCTATTGTGTTGAGTTTTGGGGAGTGACAGTGGACATGAAATGACTCTTACCACCAAGAACTCTATAGTCTAAGGAAAAAGGCAGGCTGGTAAATGTCACAGTGAAGGGAATATGGTAGATGTCTCTAATGTAGAATGTAAACACAAAAGGCAAAGTCAGTGGATGTTCTATAAAATGAGACCATAATCAAAAGCCTTGTTTCTAGGTTGGCTAACTTGTTATATGTCTGGTTTCCAATACCTGATATGACCTCTCTGAGTCCAGGGTTAGGTGAGAGATTCACAAGTGGTGCTTGCACACTTACCTAGTCAGCCTCAGATGGGATGATTGATCTACCCCAGCGTTGTCAGACTAAGAACTGAAAATCCCACACCCCAAGAAATCCCCGGTTCTAGGCAGACAGGTAGAGATGGTTTCAGAATAGAGGCTTTAGTATATTTCCATATACAACTGTGTTCTTCATAACTACACAGAATCAATGGCAATGACTTGTTAAAAGAAAAAAGAGTCATGAGGTCCCACCCAAGAAATGACAGTTGAAGGATCCACTTGAAATATCTTTCCCCTTCCTCCCTTGCCTCACCATGACGG
This sequence comes from Rattus rattus, assembly GCF_011064425.1. NCBI lineage: Eukaryota > Metazoa > Chordata > Mammalia > Rodentia > Muridae > Rattus > Rattus rattus. The sequence continues at coordinate 232,924,597 of NC_046154.1, read as the reverse complement.
CCTCTTGGAAATAAAACAAAGTAGGAGTCAATATATACATTCTATCAGAGAAACACAATAACAATTTACCTATGACGATATTTGACAATTTGTCAGGCTGGAAGTCGCCTCCATCTACCCCCAAATATACTCATTAGAAATGACCTTCTACTGGCCATACCTTTCCAGCCTTCAGAATGCCTTCCCTAAAATTACTCTCCCTCTCTCTGCCTCTGTCTCTCTCTGCCTTTCTGTCAGATACACCACACACACACACACACACACACACACACACACACACACACACACACACACACACACACACAATGCTGTAGTATTTTCTGTTTTGGAAAACAGGGGAAAGTTTGAAAGTGTGAGTGAGATGGGGAGAGGAGAAGGAAGTGTCCTCATTGCTTGTGAAGGACTGAAAAGCTGGTTTCTCCCTTGCCAGCTTTGGGTCATTGTGCCAAATGGCCAATAGTTAATCTTTCCATGACTGTTAATCTCAGGCCAGGCGTTAATCTGTTTCCAAATAAGAAGCAGAACACATGGTTCTATGTGAATGAAAAGGAACATTGGGTGATGGTTCTGGACACAGTGACCCTCCTGCGTGCCCAGCCTGCCTAAGAAGAGACGGTTAATCATATCACCCTGCAAAGAGTGGTACCCAGCCCTCAGTTTTCATTTCACTTTTTATTTTTGCTTCATTAAACACCTCTTGATCCCACAGCTATCTACGCAAGAGGTTCTTGACTTCTCTGGCCAGGGCACATGTGTCAAATGATGCTTCTGTGAAAGACAATCTTTCAAAGATGTGGACTACAATTTCCATTCTTAAAAATGATTTAAATCGGGGCCCAAAGAGTCAGTAATGGGAGTACTGATATAGCATAGTGTAGGTGTGCATACTTGCCCCATCGCTTGACTTTGGATGGCTAATTTACCTCTCTGCCTTGGTCCTCTTACTTGCACAGTCATAGTCCCTGTTGCTGCAAGGATTAAAAATGGGTTTTATGTAAATCATGTAGACCAGGGCCTGCCATGCAATAAGTGATATGGGTTGGCTGTCATTCTCAGTGATTCTCTGTGGCTTTCAGTCCTTGCTGCTAATTAAAAGAATAGAGAGGTTTGGTTCTAAGACAAAATATACAGTTCACAACTTTGAGTTCACTGTGGTAAAGGTAGATTTTATTTGTTTGTGTGGTGGGGGTGTGGGTGTGGGTGTGTATGTATGTTAAGGTACAAGTGTGAAGACCAAAACATATTTGTGTAAAGACCAAATGACAACCAGACAGCCACAAATGCCATTTCTAAGGGGATCCCCATATTGCTTTTAGTTTTTGCTTGTTTCTTTAGGACAGGATCTTTCCAAGTACTCCAGGCTAGGCTGGCTGGGCAGCAAGCACTGTCTCTCAGTGCCAGAATCACATGTGTGCAGTACTATACCTAGTCTTTTTTACATGGCTTCTAGGGGTTGAACTTGCATCAATGTGCTTGCAAAGCAAGCATTTTACCAAAGCAGCTATCTCAATAGGCCAGGTTCCAATTTTTGAAGACTCCCCGGGAAGAATTTAAGCAGCCCAGTGCAAACCAAGTAAAGTCTGAAGGAGATAACCGAAATAATAATGAGTGCTCGCCACATGCCAACCATCCTGTCAAATGCCATGTCCACATCCTTACAACAGGCCATAAGAGGTGGAATTCTTATTAACTTTCAGAAGGAAAAACAAAAGATAAAAGAGGAAATCTGTACCTGGATCAAGGGTAAATATCTTCAAGGGCACAGAAAGAATCTATTCTGCCTCGAAGAAGTCCTTTCCCAAGTTAGAACTCAGTTTTCTCAATATCACAACATCCTTAAAATCAATACAAGGCAACTTTACAACGGGAAATGCTTCAGCCTTAACAAAGAAACAATCGTGCCAGTCCTGACAACTTTGATGAGTGTAGAACGCGTTCAGCTAAGTAAAATAAACCAGTTACTAGAAGACCAACGTGGCACCCTTCCACTTAAGGGTGGCACCTACAGTAGTCAAGCTCTCGGGATTGTACATGGAAGAGTGGCTACACTGTGTCTCAGGCAGGGAGGAGGGGCTGTTGTTCAGCCACAGGGCAGCCTGCCCATGCATAATGAGCTAGTTCTAGAGAAGCACTACCCACGCAACCGCTACTCAACAATATTCTAGCACACACATCACAGTAGTCAGCGTGCAGATCTAGTGCGGAGTGCTCCCACCACACACTCAAGGGAGCACAGCGACTTGGGGCAGGTGAGGACGTGTCTAGAACCCTGACTGCGGTGACAGTTTATGTGGAAGGCATCAAGTTGTATGCAGTGTATGGTACCAAGTACACATCAATCAGATCGTAAATTTTTCAAGAATATTGCTTTTGAAAAGTAAAACAAACGACAACATCAACAACAACAGTAAATCATACAAGACAAGCTAAGCCAGAATAGCAAAGCTTGCTTCCTGTACCACGAATGTTGGCATGATAATTGCTGTCTCTAAGAAGAATCTAGACATGTCTCAGGCTATCCCCAGCACAGTCTCCCTCCACTTTGTTCCTGCTTCGTAGACTCAGACAACACCTTCTTCCTCTAATCCTGCCCTTTGTATTTTGTTGTTGTTGTTTTGTTTTGTTTTTATTATTATTGTTGTTTAATCTTTTTTTACAGTCCAGTCATTATCCTCCACCCTAACCTCCCTCTGACTGTTCCACATCCCATACCTCCTCCCCTGTCTCCAAGAAGACATCCCCACCCTCCATCCCATCCCATCCCACTAGACTTCCCCACTCCCTGAGACCTCAAGTTTCTTGAGGGTTATGTGCATCTTCTCTCACTGAAGCTAAATCAGGCAGTCCTCTGCTGTACATGTGATGGGGGCCTCATATCAGCTGATGTATGCTGCCTGGTTGGTGGCTCAGTGTCTGAGAGATCTTGGGGGGGGTCCAGGTTAGTTGAGACTGCTGGTCCTCCTTCTACAGGGTCGCCCTCCTCCTCAGCTTCTTCCAGCTCTTTCCCTAATTCAACCACAGGGGTCAGCAGCTTCTGCCCATTGGTTGGGTATAAATATCTGCATCTGACTCTTTCAGCAGCTTGTTGGGCCTCTCAGAGGGCAGCCATGCTAGGCTCCTGTCTGTAAGCACACCATAGCATCAGTAACAGTGTCAGGCTTTCTGGCCACCCCCTGAGCTGGATCCCACTTTGGGCTGTCACTAGATCTCCTTTCCCTCAGGCTCCTCTCCATTTTTGACCCTGCAATTCTTTTAAACAGGAACAATTCCGGGTCAGAGTTTTTGACTATGGGATGGCAACCCCATCCCTACACTGATGCCCTGTCTTCCTGCTGGAGGTGGATTCTACAAGTCCCCTCTCCCCACTGTAGGGCATTTCATCTAAGGTCCCTCCCTTAGAGTCCTGAGAGTCTCTCACCTCCCAGGTCTCTGCTACATTCTAGAGGGTCCCCTCACCTCCTACCTCCCAAGGTTGCCTGTTTCCATTCATTCTGCTGGCCCTCAGGGCTCCAGTCCTGCCCCCGCCAATACCTGATCATGTTCCCCTCTCCCTTCCCTGTCCCCTCTCCCACCCATGTTCCTCCCTCCCTCTACACGCCTCCCCCCCACCCCGTGATTGATTTCTTCTCCCTCCCAAATGGGATCAAGACACCCTCACTTGGGTCCTTTAGCTTGTTAACTTTTTTGAGTTCTGTAGACTGTACCCTGGATATTCTGTACTTTTTTTGTCTAATATCCACTTATTAGTAAGTACATATCATGCATGTCCTTTTGGGTCTGAGTTACCTCACTCAGGATGATATTTAATATCCTCGCCCTCTTCATTTACTTCACAGTGGCCCCAACAGCAGCAGCTGGCAGATCAGTGTAGAGTGGCCCTCTGCCCTCTGTACTTCCTGAGCCCTGCTGGCTTAGAGCCTGGACACCAGGCAACCATTCTCAAATATTTACTAAACAGAGTGCCCCGAGCCAGGACCTCCGGGGACCTGTGATGGAACTATTAAATCCTGGTGCCACTCCCATTACATGTCAACAATACTTGAGAGTTACAAATGACCCTTACATCCTTACATCACCAGGCAGCCTACCTCCTACGTGCCACCGACCAAGTGATCACCGTAATCCGGCATCTTGCTACCCTGTCCCAGACATGACTGCATCTGAATGCCACACTACCCGTGAGCTAGAGCATGCACTTTAAAGATGAGCTGATAGCGCTGATTAAATGGCTAACGAAATTTCTAAAGGAGGGGCGGTGTCAAAGCTTAAGAGCTTCCTGATCAGGCTGGACTTGAATCCCAGTAACTCAGGCTTCTCTACCCTCAGTCTCGATTCTCAGCTCAGGTAACACAGGGATTGGAAAAATACCAGTATACTGTTATAGAACTGAGCATTCCCAGGACTCCATAGGCTGAGGCAGGAGGACTGCTTTGACTTTGAGGACAGTCCGTACTATGGAGTGAGTTTCAGGCTAGTCTGAACTACAGAGTGAGACCCTGCTTTAAAAACAAAACACCCAACAACAGACTAAACAGAAAGTCTAACTGGGTAAGAGCCACGTGAATTAATTAAGATGGGTCACAGCAAAGGAAGCTCTCCTCTGAAGAGTACCTCCCTTTGCCATCCTTCCTCGCCTTTCTTATTCCTCCTTCTTTTCTTTCTTCATCTCTTCTTTTCTCTCTTACCCCCTTCTGCAAACAAGTCCCTTCAGGACCAATGGTGGAGCAAGCAGGCACTTGAATGCATATATGTTTATGCACCACATGAGAGCCTGGTGCCTGTGGAGGTCAGAAGAGGGCATCTGCGCCTATGAAACTGGAATTATAGACAATCGTGGCCTGTCTCGTGGGTGCTGGGAATCAAATCTAGGTGCTCTGGGGGAGCAACCAGTGCTCCTAAACACCGATCCACCTCTCCAGCCCACCGAAAAAAACCTAGAGCAAGATATCGATTTGTAAATAAAAAAACTATTATTTTCCTTCCTTAAATGTTTGATGATACAATAAAGTCAACAACGAGTGCAATAAATTATTCTGGTAAGACCCAGAATCTTTGCTAGCAGGTAGATTACACAGCCAGTAATGGGTAACATTTCACAATCTACTTAGCTTAACTAGGAGGTCTTCAGTGGCCAACTACAATAAATTATATTGTTTGGATATTGTGATACATAGACATACACATCTGTCTTTATATATAAATACAGAAACATATCTGTGAGTCAAAATATGCAGAATACGAAACTCATGAATCTTCATATATGTTCATATAACGTCCCAAGCTTGTTGATCCAATATGCATAACTGAGCCAGGCTTGTCGTGATAGCGCACACCTGTAAGCCCAGCACTTGGGAGTAAAGGGCGGAGTCTCAAGAGTCAAGGTCATGGGGCTGGGGATTTAGCTCAGTGGTAGAGCGCTTACCTAGGAAGCGCAAGGCCCTGGGTTCGGTCCCAGCTCCGAAAAAAAAAACCAAAAAAAAAAAAAAGAGTCAAGGTCATCCTTGTTACATAACAAGTTCAGGGATGTCCCAAGATGCATGAGATCCTGACTCAAAAACACGTGTGTAGCTGATTTTACATGAATATCACTTCCTGAAACACTGTAGACAGAATTAAAGGACAAAGAGGCAAGACATGGCTGAAGAGGCAGGGAAGGACGACCGTGAATGCTCTGTGACAGGGGGACATTGAACACAGGAAGCCATTGTGTGTTATAAAGCTGGCATTTGAAATGTAGTCTCACGCCACTTGGGCCTCGCAAGGTAGACATGGCCTGCATTTTACAGATCGTGGCACTGACTCAGGTAAAGAGCCAAGTGGCAGAATCACACTTGAACCAGAATTCCTGTGGCTCAGAGCCCAGACCTTCCTTCACACTGATTGTTACTGGCATCCAGTCTCTTGTGCCATCGTTGTTTCCTGAGTGTCACTGGGTGCCAGGGCTGCTCAGGACAAACACATCTACACAAGGATGTCACTCTTCCTACACAGGAAGAGTGTCTGTGTGCTCATTCAAAACCTTGGGAATATCATGACCCCATGCTGGAGGTCACTGCCACCGGCTCTTCGTCTGACCCCACGTTCCTCCTCTATGTGGAAGTTCACCATGCCTTTGGTTTTACGAATGAAATCTCCTTTTTGGCAAACAGGACGAGGCCCCAAAGTGAGCTACCCATTTAACAATGGACAATGACTATGGCCTGCTTCCTAGGAGCCTGTTCCAGCTCCTCTAAAAGCTCCAGGACACCCCAGGACCAACCAAGGAGCCTCGGGCAAACATAAATATGCTCATTGTGGAGACAGACCCAGAACAAGAAGAAACCCAAACAGGCTGAGATCCTCCTCCTCCTCCCCCCCCTCCTCCTCCTCCTCCTCCTCCTCCTCCCTCCTCCTCCTCCTCTCTGTCCTTTTCCTGTCTCTCTAAAATAATCATGGCATGGCACACTCCAATACTACAGACCTTACTGTTCCAAAGAACAAGACCTCATTCTCTTCTCAAATGGTTGGAAAGGGTAGCCAGCATGGCTAATAGTGGTTTCTACAAGGAGTCAGGCAGGGCCTTGTGTCCTGATCCTTCCCTGTCAAGGACAGCGTTTCTGACATGGACTCCACTCTACATCATATGCCAGACATGCACATTCATGAGGAAGGACCGGCGTCTTACTCACTGCTCTATTGCTGTGAGCAGACGCCATGACAATAGAATCCATAAAGGTTAGCATCACAGTTTCAGCGGTTCAGTTCATTATCATCATGGCGAGAAGCATGGAGGCTCGCAGGCAGATACTGGAGCAGGAGCAGACCTATGTCCTGACCCCATAGGCAGAGAGAGCGAGAGAGAGAGAGAGAGAGAGAGAGAGAGAGAGAGAGAGAGAGAGAGAGAGAGCGCGGGCCCCTTATACCTCTACCAGTATGTTTACCAAGGGAAAGACGCGGCATGACTGTTTGAACAGCATGCTGTGTTCTGAACAGATCATGACAGCCAGAGTGACGGGGCTGGTGTCCACATTGTTGACCAACAATAATGAGAACCAGGCCTCATGACTGACAGCCCCATTTGGGTCACCAAGCATGTGGGAGGGGCAAGCCACCAAAGAATAGTGGTGTGAACCAGACAAATGTCCTGTGTGGCTTGCTTTTTACTTCCTCTGTACAAGGAGGGGAAGTGGAGTGAAGGGGGTGTGGACCTGAGCCAGCTCCACTGATGGAAACACAGGGGCGCCTCACTGGGTGAGGAAAGGCAATGAGTTGAGAGAACTCAGGAGAACTCAAGGCTTTCAGCTTGAAAATGGCCATTTAGCCTTTACATTTTTGATCATGATCTGCTGCTTTGACTGTTATCTGTTCTTTATGCAAATGTATTGGTTTTCCAGTTTAGTGCTGATGAAAGTGTCTTTTTAAAATAACTAAGAAAAAACCAAGTTTATTGACTGAGTGAAGGAAAACCTTCACACTTGCAGCACATTATTATTATTATTATTATTATTGTTATTATTATTGTTATTATTATTATTATTATAAGGAGATTGGCATACACAGAAGAACACAGCAGTGGGTGACTAATCCTAGGATTGAAACACAAGACAGCTCAATATGTAAACAGGACTTTTCTCTCCCGCAAGAACTAAAAGCTAAAAACTTCTCCCCTGTCAGTTCACATAGAGTCTCTGACAAACTAAATGATGTCCCTGCTGTATGGATGGCACTGCTCTAGGCCAGGAACATGATGTAATAGACAAGGTTCCCTCAGCTTTGGCTAGCAAATCCTGCTCCTTGGATATACTTGGCCTATCCACCGCGGAGGACACTGGCCCACGGTATTGCGCTTTGTTTGAGATAAAAGGACACACAAAGATGGGTTGTTATGAAAATCACTTACCATAGAGTTAGCCAGAGCAATCAATTGTCCTTAAGAACAGAGGAGACCCTTCCGCCATGACCACCCAAGGCCAAGGGCCCTAAGAAGTAGCAGCCATCTCTGAATCCCACAAACACCCACTTGTAGAGCAGCATCTGCCCCGTGTTTGGACGATGGCTTGGTCTTCTAGTTGGTTAGGTCAAATCCAGCAAAACTAACTTCAGAACAACTGCTTTACCCACCTCACCCTTTGAATTATTTCCTCTCCAGGCCAAAGAGAGAAGCCATCACCATCACCATGGCTTCGATGCCGACCGAGATGCCAAAAAGTTATACAAAGCCTGCAAAGGAATGGGTAGGAAAATTGTTTTCTTCACTTATCTCTTTTTGAAACTGATTAAGCTTGATGTCATGACCAACTTTCTCATAGCGACAGGAAGGTGATCTGCCTGCCGTATGTATTCCAATCACTTCCAGGGATCTCTTTATTTGAGGTCACCACATTATCGTAGAGGCACATTTTTGAGCTATTGGAAGCTACATCTTGTGACATTTAGTCAGACCTTGAAGTTATGGGGAACTTCATTCAGAGTGAAGTTCATTCTGTCTTAATCTTGTCTAAATCACTTTGTCCTTTTCCATGGAAGGTAGTGAGGAATCCCATCTGGTAGGCCTGGATTCATGATGAGGGAGAGGCAGCTAGTAGGCAAGCCCTGCTTGGCTGTGGCAGCCACAGAAAATCAGAGGAAAAGCCCAGAGGTAGTGGCTTCCTGCTCGCCTCCTGCTGTGGCAGACAGCTGTCAAGGAAAGGCCTTGTGTGGAAGCCTCGGGGTGTTTATGCCCGAGTTTTGCTGAGTGGAAGAGAACTCCAAGATACTTTCCAGGCAGCTGAGACTTCCCTGATGCTGTGTGGTGAGGTCCAGATACTTGGCCATGGGTTGCAGACAGGGGTTGGGTATGGTAACGATATAGCATGTTGGTGAACTATTTACTTTCACCTAGAGTTCATTTAAAACACTTGGGCTGAGCACCTCCTGGGTGCCAGAATCAGTGTTCTCATGCCTTCTTGCATGTGACCCAGAATGGAGCCAGCATGCCTGTTCCCGTGTAGAGTGCCTGTGTGACCACTGCCAGCTCAGAGTCACTTATCCATCATCATCCTGTTCAATCTCTCCGAAGGCCTGTAAAATAGATGTGATATAAGGACTATCAGATGGGAATGGAAGGCTTGATGTAAAACATTTGCCCCAAATCATAAAATTCTGAAACAAAGGGTGGAGCTGATAGACACTTGGCCACCTGAGAGATCTCTGGTCTGGTTGAAAGTGTAGAATCTCAACTCCTTTGACAAGCACACTATGACGCAAACTTATATCATTGACATAATTTGTGGGACAGCCCTGCCAGGGCAGAATCTAGATGTCTAAAGTGAAGCTCTCCAACAGTCACACGGTGAGCCACATGGTCACTCTACTACTTTAAATATTACTTTGAGGTGAGGACTTGATGTATAGCCCAGGCTAGCCTCAACAATAATGGCAATTCTCCTTCCTCGGTGCTGGGATTAGAGGCATGCACCACCACGTGCAGCTTTGCAAGTTTATGTTGCAGCTACATGTGGTCATGAATGTGCTAGCCAAAATCTGGTGTCAGGTGGCTTCTTCCCTCCATTTCCACATTGGTGTGTTTGTTTGTTTGTTTTGAGTAAAGATCTCTTACCGAATATGAAGCTAATTGATCGTCTGGACAGGCTAGCCCACAAGCCCAGGCACCCTCCTGTTTCTGAGCACATATATTTCAGGTACACCACTTTTTACATAGGTGCTAGGGATCTGAACTCATGCCCTCATGCTTCCATAGCAAACAATTTATCCACTGAACAATCTTCCCAGCTCTACTTTGAAGACAGGGTACGCTAGGCTAGCCTTGGACTCATGTAACTGAGTCCTAAACTGATACTACTGCCTCCACCTCCCAAGTGCTGGGGCCAAAGGCAGGTGCCACTGTGCCCAATTTTACTTTAGTTTTTAAGAAGCTAAATTTTAAGAGAAAAAAAACCATATAAGTTAGATTGTTTTGATGATACAATTTCATCAATCCCAATTTATATAAAAATATAATTTTATTCCACTATTAACATAAAATGATAATGAGGTATTTTACATTCTGGGGTTGTTGTTGTTGTTGTTGTTGTTGTTGTTTTGCACGAACTCTCTGACCTGTGGTGTGCAGTCTGTACTTATGGATATTTTTATTTGCATCAGTCATCCTGTAAGGCACTAAACAGCCATGAAGGGTCAGATGCTGAAGTGATGAAGGAAGGAAGGCTAGGAGGCCCAAGCACAGGACGGATTACCTGCACTCCTATCACTGACCCACCAGTGCAAGCCAAAAGTTATAATGTTCTATAATAAAATGACAGTTTGTTTCTCCAAATGATGCCAAAACTTAGAGTCTAGTTTGGAACATTGGTGTCTTATGATGCCCTAAGTACGTAGATGACCTGGGTCGTGGGCAGCCCCAAAGGGTCCCCAGCTTCTCCCTAACATGTACACTCTTTCTCAGCCTAGGCTCCTCTGCTGCCCAGTCTCAGTTCCAAGGCACTGCACATCCACCAGTCTGCCTAGACTTACCCTTTGGAGTGATGCCTACTAACTGACCCTCCACAGAGAAGGCCCCAATAAAGAGTATATGGACCGGCAGCCTCTTAGACATCAGAGCCACTGGAGATAGTGGCTAATACATGGTTTCTCAAATGTTCAAAGGCATACTAGTCATCAAGAGCTCTTGGGGGCAGAGAGGGAGTAGAGATGGGGAAGAAGGGACTGTCCATTTTACATTTCTAATAGATCTCAGTTATTAGACCTGGGACCTCTAGAATGAAGCCTTTTCTGAGGGTGAGATTTCTGGCACTCGAACATTTAAATTTAATCACGAAGCACCACAGAGTAAGCAGATACACATCACCTAGGCGAAAGCCCTGGAGGAAATGAGGGGAGACACACCATAAGGTCAAGCTCAGGTCCACTGAAGGGCATAGAAGTTAAACTACTCAGCCACTTCAGAGCATGCTTTAGGCCTAGAACTCAGACCCTAACTTCCAGCCCAGACCCTTTCCTACACAATCTGTGTGCTGTGTACAGCATCCCATTGGTAACCACTAAGCCGTTCCTTAGATCAGCCTATGCACTAAGCATCAGATCCAATGGTAGATCTGTGATCAGCCCGTGCATTAAGCAGACCCAATCTGTTCTCCATCACAAAAGGTTGAATGGAGGCCTCTAGAAGGTTTAGGCCCCAGGATCTGGGAGAATGGCCTTGTCCTTATTTGGAAAAGGGGTCTTAGCAGATATGATTGCGTTAAAGATGCTAGGAAGAAAGTCTCCTGGGATACCTGGGTAGGTTTGAAATCCAATGACAGGTGTCCTTAAGAAAGACTGAAGAGATGGCTCAGGGCTTAAGAGCACTGGCTGCTCTTCCAGAGGTCCTGAGTTCAATTCTCAGCAACCACATGGTGGCTCACAACCATCTTTGATGGTATCTGATTCCCTCTTATGGTGTGTCTGAAGACAGAACATATACATATACATCATATACATATACACGTACATACATACATATACAATAGATCTTTTAAAAAGAGACAGAAGAGGAAGATGGCTGCCAGTTTGGGGACATATGCAGACCGGTGGAGACTGCTCTCACGTACTCACTGCCAAAGAGCACCAATGAGCTGAGAGAACCCGGTTGACACAGTGACTTCAGCCTTCCACTATCAGAACTGTGATGGTAATAAAGTTGTGTGAGAAGAATACAGAGAACGAGTTGGAGCCCATGGTTCCCTCAGGCAGACAGGATTCAGCACAGGTCACTACTTCACTTGCCTTCCCTGTGCCCTGATTCCAGAAGGATTTAGGGACAGGGAATCCCAGTGGGGCATGGCCTCCAGCACCTGATCTAAGAACACAGCAATCTGTGGCCAGCCAGGTCAGAGTGGACTGGAGTTTTCTGGAGTTCTGGAGTTCCCAGTTTAGCCTGGTTTAGCTACCACACAGGATCTTGTAGCCTTCAAGCGCTGTGGCTCCATCCTGCCAACACTCCAACACCACCCAGTTGCTTTCCAGAAAATTGCCGGGAAAGCATACCGCAGATGTGCATGGATACTTCCAGGCTGGTGGCCACGCTGGCTCTGACAGTGCAATGTAATTACTCCCCTCCAGTGTCTAATGTACAGTTAGTACGGAGGGTCTTTTTTTTTTCTTCCAGTTTTAACATCTTTCCCAGAAACACTGGGGACCGCCTTGAGTGCCTCAAACCATTGTAAATGTTTGCAAGAAAAGTCTCAGCCTCACAGACTGCTTATAAGACACATGGACCGTGAAATGGAGTGAGGTCACCTTCAGCAAACCGCTTCTTTGTTGGGTTGTAAAACCAAACAGTGGCTGCTAACTCCCTCTAGAGTGGATGATAAAGGCTTGGGAGGGGGTGAGCGATAGGATGTACACTTAAAGGTCCCTGAGCTCCTCTAAGACCTTGCCATACTTGAGGGACCTGTGTTGAAAGGTTGGAGCAGAGGACTATTTGGACACAGAGTGAAAGGAAAAAGATCCAGGGATGAAGCCCCGGTTTTCATTGGCCCCAAACAATGCATATACCAAGTGGAGGCTGGCATGGGAGGGTCTAGGATCTAAGCCTAAAACACTGAGGCCTTTGACAGGGATAGGAGCGGCCCCAATGGAAAGACAGTCCACTACACAAAAAGGGAACGTTCTATGCTATTTAAAGGGAAATGAAGCCTTTTCTGAGGGTGAGATTTCTGGCACTCAGACATTTAAAAGTTAATCACGAAGCACCACAGAATAAGCAGATACACATCACCTAGGCGAAAGCCCTGGAGGAAATGAGAGGAGACACACAGTGTGGGAACCAAAACAGAAAGGGGCAGTCAACTCGCTCCTGCTGCTTTTGCAAGTGAGCTCATCCTAGGATTCTCTCTCTCTACCTGGACTCAAATAGCTAAAGTCTTCCCGGAATTACAGAGGTGAAAATAACCCTCAAGATGAAATGAATGGCCCAAGAACAGCAAGCTAGTGGCTCTCCCAGGACTCTCTATCCTCTGGGCTGGGCCTCTCCTTCTGAGTTCAGGCTGGGTCTTTCCAAAGACAGTGTTCAGAGCTGATGCAAAGCCAAAGCGAAGGGGAGACATGTCTACTAGGCTCCATCCTCTTCCTTCCTCATCTCCAGCAGTTCCTGTCCATCTCCTGTCCCCAGCCACAGTCTGATTTTTTTTTCCTTGCTCCCAACTCTTCCATCAAAATATGTCAGCTCAATTTACTGATCCCCCAAGACTCCAGTCTCTGAGCAGGGTGTACTCATCCAGTGAGTTCATTCATTCAGTTCCATTCAGTGGTCACCCTGCCATCACCCTTCCCCTACGATGAAGGTGGTCACCAGCAACTTCAGGATTCTCCAGGTTGGGGCTGTGGAGAGAGGTCTTGGTTCCTACCACAAAATCTGGAGACTCTGCTGAGGAGAGCAGTTATAGTCATGTCTTAGAATCTCATAATGACTCGCCAAAAATTAAGTGGCTTAAAACAGCGGGGAGGTGTTACTATTACAGTTCCGGACACCAGAAGCCCACCGGCAAAGGGTTTGTGGGCCACGGTGTATTTCTATGGGCTGTGGCCATTTCTGAAAGGCAATGGGATGAGTAGAAGAAGTGTTAGCCCACAGGCAGAGGAGCTCAGCTTGGCATCACAACACCTTTCCCTGAATAAATCACCACAGGACAACCTGTACTGACACAGAATATGTGAGAACCACCATAATCCACTGTGTAAAGAGACTCGAGTCCAGGTCAGACTCATTCATCCACATCCCCGAAGAGTCGATAATCTACAGCAAGGTATCTGGACCTCCAACATTTGTTTCCCCAAAGTTTTGCCAATGCAAATATGTTTGGCTTAGTATTTCCTTCTCGTTCTATTTATTTTTAACCCTTGTTCTTTTGCAAAACACAAGTCCACATTAAGTCATAATTAGTAAGTGTAAAAAATGGTTACATGTCAGCCTTTCAAAATCAATTTCATACTTCTATGGCTTAGCAAAGAACAGATTAGTGGACCTCGCAGAAACTTCAACTCCCCCAAGCTCCCAGTTATGGCCCAAGCAATGTAAAAGTGCCCACTACCATTGAGTGACCACCACCCGGGGCCTAACCACGAGGCTCACAACATCACATTATACGATCTTGTAATAACCCGTCCTAACACTGGCTACATCACTGGCTGGGCGAGATCAGAGTAAGCAGGAATTTGACTCTTCAAGGCTTCGGAGAGTGACTGATCTGCTGACAAATGTCATTACGAGAAGACAAGTGGGTCCCGTGTTCATCATCACAGAGAAAGGTCTAGAAGAGCAGCGTGAGACCACATTTCAAGAACCAATCCTAGGAGTCATAAACAGCGTTTAGATTATGAGATGATGTGAGACCGACATGGCAGAGGTCAGTGTGGGCCTTGTATCAGGGAGACTAAAACCAGCCAAGGCTTGGCAACAGAAGCAGAAGCAAAGGAAAGGCTCAGATGAAAGAACTATTAGCCTATGAGAGACGGGTATGGTTAACGGCATTAGAAAGCAAAAGCAGCAAGGGTGGATCCCTTAGGCAACCTTGGATTTTCTAACTAAGGTGATGCCATGTATGGAACCGAAGTAACAGCTCAGAGAATAGACTTAAAATGTTACCAAATGAATCTGGCTAAGCAAAGCTCCAAGCAGAAATGCCCTGGAGGGCCATGTGAATGTGGCCACAGGCAGCTGGGAACAAGGTGGGAATCCAGGGGGAAGAACTGGGCTAGAGGGGTCGTGTGGAGCTCAGCTGAACACAAGAAAGAGCTGTGGTCATGTGACCAAGAAGAGCACAACCAGAGAGGTGGATTGGAACTGGGGGGGAGGGGCAGCCAGCATATGATGCTGACAAGAAGGTGGGGAGGGAGGAAGAGACTGATGGGAGGCTTGGGGCAAACTAGCTGCAGTGTTCAGAGCATAGAAAAGAATATGCAGGAACCAATAAAATGTTCTTCCCTAAGTTTCCTCATCTGTCACTAAGAACTAGATGACCTCAAAAGTTCCATGTAGAGCTTGCAGTTGCTGAGTGCTGTGGTGGGAGCACGGCAGACTCTATCATGGCTGAGCATCCCCTGCAGGGTGGCCTGGATACCAGCCCTTCATGGACTCGAGGCAGTGCCAGGTCCTTGGGCATCCACGCTGCTTGTTGTCTGTGATACACAGTTTGCTGCTGTATGCACCATGGCCCCACTGTGGACTCTGTCTTTTCGTTCTCACACACCCTTGAACGACATGACCCCAGCTTGTAAGTGAGGAACCAGGGGTGCCAGAGTACTTTACACACACACACACACACACACACACACACACACACACACACACACACACACACACACACACACGGAAGAGGGAGAGAGAAGTTTATCGATAAGATTACTATTCAGTAAATTTGAGCTTCAATCTTACCTGTTCAGTTATAAGTACCCAGAAAAAAGGCATAAGCCATACCCTTTATTAGGTTTTTTAAAAAATAACTTTGCTGAGATATAAGTCACATTCTATATAACTTACTCATTGGAGATATACAGTTCGATGTTTACTGTATTCATAGACATATGCAGCCCCGCCATAGTTGATTTTAGATGAGATTGGCGTATGCTCACGGTGGTGTGACCGTAGACAGCTGCTTATTTTTTAGAATACTTTCATCTCCTTATATTCCTGTCTATTCTATCCACCCCCCAGCTCCTAATCCACTTTCTGCCCTATGAAATACCTTATCCTAGATTTGCACATGAGTAGAATCATACAGTGTGTAGTCTTTTGTGATTGGCTCCTTTTACTTAGTATAACATTTCCAAAGTTCATCCCTATTTTTCTGTACCCTACTCCTTCTTGTGACCCACCAGTACTCTATCGTATGGATATCCCAGGTTTTCTTTAGCCCCTTGTCTCCTGATGGAGACTCGAGCTCAGGTTTCATGCCGATTTCTCTACTCGTCAGGAATTAAATTCAGGAACATGCCTGCCGTAGGCATTTCTCTCTGAGGGGCTCTCACTGCCCCTCACACACGGTGAGGTCTCCATAGATACTTGTCTGAGTGGCAAGAGCATGGTTTTCAGAGGAAAACGGTAAGCAGCAACTCTGTCTAGTCCCATTCTAGCCCCTGACACCTGGCTTCTTCAGACCTGAGTGACAATGACCTCCATCACATTTCTTGACTGCTGTGACTTTGTTTCTATCTCTCGAACTTCAGGAACGGATGAGGCAGCCGTCATTGAAGTCTTATCCAGCAGGTCATCGGAGCAGAGGCAGCAGATAAAGCAGAAGTACAAGGAGAAGTACAGTAAGGTATGCAGGGTTGTGCCAACCTCAGCCTCGGCCTCTCTTACACACCTCAGGAGGGAGAGCACAGCTAAAGTCGGAACAGTCGGAGAAAGGGGGAGACTTAATCATTTTATGTATGTGAAGGCACTGTCACTCTCTTCAGACACACCAGAAGAGGGCATCAGATCTCATTACAGATGGTTGTGAGCCACAATATGGTTGCTGGGATTGAACTCAGGACCTCTGGAAGAGCAGACAGTGCTCTTAACCGCTGAGCCATCTCTCCAGCCTGGCATTTGAAACTTTTAATTGACTAGACAAAAGATTAATATTGCTATGTCAACTTAATGGCTATATGTTCGTACTCCAAAATTCATTGTTTTGCTTTTAATCAACTTCATTTTCTATTACAGTTGCTCATTTTTTCATTCAATATGGACTAATTACACATAATAACTTATAGATGGGACAACGATTTGGAAACCAGTTCCCACAAGCGGGGCTTTCTATACAAATTTTGATGAATTCTGTTGTCTTCACGGTCCATATTTCTTGATAAATCATTGGTACAGGAAACTGTTTTAAGTTATTTCTTTTAGTTTTTGAAATGATAATACAATTTCATCATTTTCCCTTTCCTTCCTTCCCTCCAAACTCTTCCATATAACTCTCAATTCAATGCTTTCTTTCAAATTCATGGCCTCTTTTTTTTCATTGTTGTTACACACACACACACACACACACACACACACACACTATATGTATATGTGTATGTATATGTATATATAAGTAAACATACATTACATTACTAAATATGCTACTAAATATACATTGCTAAATATTCTCTATTTTAAATATTCCTAAGTACATACTGTGACTATTCAGTCTGTATAGTGTTACTTGTATGTATGTTTTCAGGGCTTCCATTTGGTGTTGGATAACCAGTGGGTGGGTGTGCTCTCCCCTGGGGAACAGTGTTTCTCCCCCTCCCAGCTTTCATCGGATACCTGTAGAGCTAAGGCTTACCTGAACTTAGTTGAGACTCAGTTGAACTTGGAGACTCTCTCATACTAAGCCTAAA
Organism: Rattus rattus; assembly: GCF_011064425.1. Lineage (NCBI taxonomy): Eukaryota > Metazoa > Chordata > Mammalia > Rodentia > Muridae > Rattus > Rattus rattus. Next base: position 232,907,263 of record NC_046154.1, on the reverse strand, counting down.
ACTACCTATGGTACCTTGGAATGGCTATTCTAGGAGCTCAGCTGATGTGTGGACTTAGAGATGATCATTTCTACCACTGAGCTATGTCCCGCCCCCTTTCTATTTTTAGTTTGAGAAAGAATCTCCATGATTTGCTCAGGCTTACTTTGAACTTGAGATCCTTCCGCCTCAATCCCCACTCCTGGGGGATCATAGCCCCGAGACACTGGAATTATTATGCAAAAACGAAAACCACTATGGTATATTCTCATTCCTATTGATAAAGGCTCCATAGTAATTTCTTTAGGCTTTGGTCTCCTCAGAGACAGAATGAGGATGGTCACTTACTGCTCTTCTTGGTTTTCAAACAGAATAATTCCAGCACAAACCAGTAAATAGAAATTATGACAGTTAGGTCATTTCATTTTACAGACAGGCAAGGTAGAGCACATATGGTCAAACAATTATGTGTTGAAGTAATGTCACTAGTAGGCTTTTTGCGAGCCGTGCATGTCCTTCACAATTTAACACACATATCTTGATTATATCCAACCTAATTTCTACTCCTCCTGCACCTCCTCACATTCCTCCTCCGGAGTTAATTTTTGTTAAGAAGAAAAGAAAGGAAAAAACAGGACCCATACCTAAGTCTTCAGTTACCCAGGCCAACCCTGATTCCCAGAAGACCAGGGCATAACGGGCCTGTTTGCTTATAAAACAAATGGTCAATGGCTGTGATGTTGCAGTGGTGTGTGTGTGTGTGTGTGTGTGTGTGTGTGTGTGTGTTCTATACGTATGTTGTATGTGTGTGTTATGTATGTGTATGTCTTAATAACCAGGCTTGTCAATATCGTTTTTTAGGAAAACAAGTGACTCTGTTCACCTGCACGGAGTTGAAGTGAAATTTTCATCTGTGTTTTACATGCATAACTTGGACTGAGCATCCCCTAACATATCTATTTCTAGCTCAATAAAATAGGAAGCCAGAAACAGACATCTTGAACTCTTGTCCAGAACAAAAGGAATTGTGGGGATAAGGACTCTGCTGAAGAATAGAGAATATTTTAGCACAAGGTTCAAAAGACTTTCCTGTGCCAAGTGTTTGGTGATCTCCTGGGAGCTGAACCATGGATGCTAAAATAATACCTAGAGGAGCTCAAATAATCACCTCTAAGTCCACACATCAGCTGATCTCTGAGAATAGCCATTCCAAGGTACCATAGGTAGTTTTAAGAGAAGCCAGGACAAGAGTTCACGTTTCTTGAGCCTGCTTCTTGGGCTCAGAAATATATGAATACACCAGGTTTGCTTTTATGTTCACAGATCAAAAGACCTAGCAGATGGGACTGCATGTCTAAACAATGCCTATATGACTTGAAAAAAAAATATTGTTTCCATGGACTCATACTGGATAGTTTTGAGAAAGGCCTGCCTTCACAGGACTTGGTTAGGCAAAGTGACATGACCTTGATGGACAAAGGCATGATATCATGTGCCCTTGAACACAGCAGATCCCCTTATGTAAAATCCGCTTTTCCCCCTCCCAAACCCAGAACTCAGAGATCTATCAGAGAAACAGCTGATTTCTGTTTTCTCAGAAAATTCTTTTTAGGATGGAATAGCAATATTCTTGCAAACCACATATTACCATGAGAATTTTTTTTTGAGCATTGAATGTGGGCACTACACAGAGTTTTTCATGGACTCTCATTCCCCCAACAACCCTATGATGTTAATGAGTCTTGCTGTTCTCCCATATAGAAACACTGACCATCTATGCAGATTGCTGAGTCTTTTCTAGCTGAGTGTTTGGTAGCAAATTCTTCATTTTCTGAGGTTTACTAGGTGGAGATGAGATTTGTCTGCCAGCTTTGAATGGCTATGATGAACTTCAGCTGAAAGAAAGTTCTCTGAACCCTAAATGTCCTATAAATGTTCTAGTTTTTTTAATTCATCTTTGGGGGCTCCAGCCCTGAATGAGATGCCTCTCAGCCATTCTTAGGAGTAGGGGAGAAATAAACAGGCAATCATGGTGACCACCGTCCTCAGGATCAAGTGACTCCTGCCCAGATCATTCCTATGCATGTCTAAAGCAGGTGTCCTGTCCTGAAACTCACGTAGTGCTGTAGGCAAGGCACCCACTTCTCTTCCCATGACACTCCCAGCCAACTGCTCTGTGCTTCCTGCAGGACTTAGAGGAGGTGCTCAAGAGTGAACTGAGTGGAAACTTCGAGAAGGCAGCTTTGGCCCTTCTGGATCGACCCAATGAGTATGCGGCACGGCAGCTGCAGAAGGCTATGAAGGGCCTAGGCACTGATGAGGCCATGCTCATAGAGATCCTATGCACAAGAAGCAACAAGGTTAGTCTATCTTGAGCCCTTGGTCCCATTTCCTGGAGGACAGGTCAATCATGCATCACATGTGGTTGAGCCCTGCTGTTGCATCAGACATGCTGAGTCCTGCTAGAGAAAGCTAATACCCTACATGGTATCCATGAGTAGACAAGATTCTGGACAGAAACATTCCTGCTAAGCTTATGTAGGAAGAACAACTCTTTGGAGTCCTCCAGAGATCAATCTCTACGTTGTTGCCCCTGGCTTGACAGAGAGCTATGTCGTCGATTCAGGTTTTGTTTTTCTAATGGATGCACTTTTCACACAGAAGGCAGAATTCTATCTTATCTGTTCTCAGTCTGACTTCATGAGCCCTCTGCTGTGAATATCAATAAGTAGCCAAGGATGTTAGTGTCACTACCTAGCACAGAGCAGAATGTTTCAATAATGGCCAAGGTGTGCGGAACCAAGGATTCCAGTGAACAGCCTCCGTGGGGGCTAGCATCTCCCTGGGCTAGCATCTCCCTGGGCGATTCTGGAACGGTAGAGTTTTGTTGCTTTATTTCTTGATGGGTGGGGGGGTTGGGACTTGGGAGTTTTGATGTTGCTTTTTGGGTTATTCTCTTCTATTTTCTTTTCTTTCTTTCTTTTTTTTTTTTTTTTTTTCTTTTCTTTTTCTTTTTTTTTTTTTTTTTAGACAGAGGCTCATGTAACCAAGACAGGCTTCAAATCCACTGTATAGCTGAGGATAACCTTCAACTCCTAGTCCTCCTGCCCCCCCTATTTCTCCCCCCTTTTTATCCCCCCCCTCAGTATTGAGATTATAGGCATGCACCGCCAAACCCAGTTTGATGTGGCACTGGATATCAAACGGAGAGCTTCTCAAACATTAGGCAAGCACTCTACCAACTGAGCCACATCCCCACCCCTGGTCCTGTGCCCTTTATCAGCAGATCGTACCCCTTGAGAATGCACCACCCTTTGGGAAGTTGTTATGGTGGGGGCACAGCCAACTTGTCTTTGGCTCCTCAAGCCAGGCGAGTTAAGAGTAAAGTCCACAAATCATTTCTAGAGATCCCCACCCTTCTCCACAACCGCTAGAGTGGGGAGGCATAGCTGAGAAAGTGCCAGAAAAGCCCAACATTCTGAGGCTCCCAGGAGGGAACCCCGCCTCCATGCTTCGGTGCAATGTTGTAGTCCCTGAAGCTGCTCCCTCTGCTTGACCAAAACTTAGGCTCAGTCATGTCCCCACAGCACCACCAGGAACCAAGCCACAACCACAATCTCCAGTCCTCTGAATCTCTGGGGTTAATAAGGTCTCTCCATTTCCTTTCCCTTTTGGGCTGTGTGTAGCGTGTAGTTTTATCCACCCCACTTTATGATCCTGTGCAGGCTGCGCTTACAGCCACCCACTCAGGGAATCTTTGCATCCTTGGATGAAACACGCTCACACGTGCGCACGCGCGCACACACACACACACACACACACACACACACACACACACACACAGAGTTTATCCTTAGCATGCCTTACTGGCTCAGTGGCTGGGCACTCCTAAGCCTCCCGCAGCTAGCATGCCCTTCCCTCCATTACTTCTGGCTAAACACCTTCCAAATCTACCTTTAACTTTGCTGCCCAGATATCTTCTGTGATGCCCATTGGTCTTTGCTGCCCTTCTGTGGACCATTTTCTCTTTCTCCTACATCCTGGATGATCTCCCTTGCAGCTCTGTGTCTGTTCCCTCTCTCTCATCCCAGTATGGGCATCTCCTTCCATTCTTCTCTATGTCCTGCCCTGTGCCCGGCCATTGGCTGCTGGCATCTTTATTGATAGATCAAAACCCAAGTGGGGACAAGGACCTTCAGCAGATTCCCGATTAAATCAAAGCATCAGAACTGTATCCCTACAGCTGGGAATTGAACTCAAGCCCACACTTACCAGGCAAAGGCTCTACCGATGAGCTGAATGCCTAACCTGTAACCCTTCCATCTCAAGGAGATGGGGAGGAGCTCAAAGGAGGAGTAGCACAGACCCCACCTGATGTCACTTCGTATTCTCCCTGCGTACCCACCCTTCCAGAGATGCCAAGCTCCCTGCAACGGAGCATCCAATGTCTAGAGCGAGCAGTACCTGCTTTTGTGACCTGTTGCTTTCCTTATTGTTTTCTTAATCTTAGAAGGATTTCTTTAAGGTCCAAGCCATCAGCAAAGCTTTTCTTTCAAACAAATAGACTTAGTGGTTTAGAAAGGAAAACACACACAAAGTGAAGGTGGGGAGGAGGGCTGGGTTCAGACAGATCCCAGGGGTAGGTGGAAAAAAGAAAGGGGGGGGGAAGCTGCATAAACAAAAGTGGTGAGCAGCTCCTCCCCCGCCCCATCACAGCCCACACCTGCCCACTTGGTGCCATCCCCACACCTGGCCTTCTCTTTCTTTCTTTTTAACTCACTTAAGAGCAGGGAAATGCCAGTTCTTAACCACTGCTGGCTCAAGTGAAAGTTGAGACAGCTCTGAGGTGGGCGACTTGACACAGAGGATGTAAACCAATTCCTTCCAGTACACATTCTAGAGGGAGACTTGCCCTGCTGACCTAGCAAGTTGTTTAAAGCACAGGCGAACTGGAAACCACCTAGGCAGCCACGGGAGGAGGCTAGATAAATCAACTGTGGCTTATGCAGAAGGGGATATTTTCTATTCCTTCCAAAAAACACACTGACAATCCATGTTAGAGGATAGCTTGGGTCTCCAAGACAACATAGAGTTAAAAATAAGCCACAAAACAACAAGCAGTTTCCCACTGCCTAAAGGTATGATGCAGACAACAGTTCTAGACGTTTCTGTGGCTAAGATTCCTTTCCTAGGGGAGATCTAACAATGACAAAGCAAGAACAATTCCACAAAATCCACTCTGGGGAACCAATGAGTTTATTAGGCCTACTTAGAGAGCAGTCGCTGAGGGGCTACAGGCGTGAGTGTGGGTGGCTTTAAAGCAGCCACACTGGAAGGTCTGCACCCACCATAGACGCCCACTCCCTTCCCTAGTCTCCCTCAACCTATATACCTCTAGCTCCTCCTTACTACCATTACAGTTAGGGCAGAATTACCTATAACTAGGGAGGAGTGGCTATATATTTAGGTAAGGATCCTATGACTCTCTACACCCCTTTTCCCATAAGAGAAGATCAATAGTCAAGAAGCTCAGCTGAGAAGATCTTCTGCAAGTGGGCACTGTCAAACTTACAAAGATGGTTGCCGTTTGGCCTGGAGGATAGTGCCCTAGGCATATATACAAGTACTCAGGACTGTAATAGACACCTGTGAGATACACACTGAACCTTGGTTGTATAGATGGGGATGATAGAATAACTGGGTTAGGAGACAGAGGAAAAATATTAGCTATTAAGTTAGCCATAACTCTCTTACCATTCTATTTTCTTATCCACACATTATCACTGTAGCTATGTCTGGGCTAAGGTGCAACATTCTGATACAAATAGACAAAGTATCATGGTCAAGTTTGAATAACTGGTGAACCCATCACGCTCAACATTTCCCAGGCCTTTATGGTGAGAACATTGGAGATCCTCTCTTCTAGCCACGCTGATAAACAATGAATTCTTGTTAACTTCAACCCTCCTCCTGTGTAGACTAGAACTCCTCACGCCTATCTTACTGTGTATCGGTTACTTTTCTGGGGCTGTGAAAGACACCATGACCGAGGGTAACTTATAGCAGGAAGGGGAAGCTATGACTAATGGTTCCAGGGGGATAAAAGCCCATGATGGCAGGAAGGCATGGCCGCATGAGAAGGAAGCTGAGAGGTTGCATCTTCAACTGCAAGTTTGAAACAGTATAAAGTGAGGCTATACCCACAAACCCCTCTCCTAGTGACTTTCTCCAAAAAGGCTGTACCTTCTCACAGCCCCCACAAACAGCCAGCAACTGGGGACCAAATTTTTAAAGACCTGAGTTATAGGGGACATTCCTCATTCAAACCACCACACGCCATGACTTAGTACCGCTGGCCCTCCCCCCAATCCCTACTCTAGCCTTTGGTAAGCACCATTCTACATCCCGTGCCTATGAGGTAAGCTTTTTTATACTTCATAAATGAGTGGGTCCATGACTTCCTGTGTCTAGATTATTTCATTCAACCGAATATCTTCCAGGATCAACCGTGTTGCCACGGTTGATGGCAAAATTTTCTTTCCTTTTAGGGGTGAATAGTATTCCATTGTGCAAACATACTACATTGTCCTCATTTGCCTGGTGATGCATCCCCCAAGCTGACTCCATTTCTAAGGAGATTGTATGCATACACTACTTCCGTGTTGGACATGCTTCCACAGAGAGGGCCACTTTATGCTAACAGACTCCCACAGGCCTGTGCCCTACCCTGTAGAGACAGTCATCTCAAGAGAAAGTCACAAAGGCCAGCTGCCTGCATCTGGAGACAGACTCCTGCCTCAATTCTCTGCTCCTATTGACTCCCAGCCCAGACAATAATTGTTTCAATCGTCTTCCTAGGAAATTGTCGACATCAAAGAAGCTTACCAAAGGCGTAAGTAGCTTTTATTCTGGCTTTGGATCGAGTGTTTCTTTTGAAATACCACCGGGAACTCAGTCATCCACTTTCCCCTTTCCTTCTTTTCTTCCTCAAAAGTATTTGGCAGGAGCCTTGAATCTGATGTCAAAGACGACACAAGTGGAAACCTGAGAAAGATTCTGGTGCCCCTGCTCCAGGTGAGAACAGGCGTCACCTACCTCGTGATCTTAGGGATGAGTGATCAATACACACACACACACACACACACACACACACACACACACACACACACACACACACACTTAGAACATTAGAGAAGGGGTCAGGGATGCAGCTCCACGGGTGGACTGTTTGTCTAGAATGGAGGAGACCTGAGTTCAGTCTCCAGAACCATGTAAACCGGGAGTGATGTTCACTTAGGTGATCTCAACACTTTACAGGTAAAAGCAGGAGGATCAGAAGTTCAAGGTCATCCTTGGGTACATATCAAGTATGAGGCCAGCCTGGGCTACATATCAAGTATGAGGCCAGCCTGGGCTACATATCAAGTATGAGGCCAGCCTGGGCTACATATCAAGTATGAGGCCAGCCTGGGCTACATATCAAGTATGAGGCCAGCCTGGGCTACATATCAAGTATGAGGCCAGCCTGGGCTACATATCAAGTATGAGGCCAGCCTGGGCTATCCAAGTTCAGTGTTAGTGAGAACCCAGGCACCATTGCTCCCTCATCTCTGGGAAGCCATCACCTCCCAGCACTCCACCCAACTACTTGAGGGTTACATTTCCTTTAGCTGTAATCCTGTCACTTAGCATAGAGGCCTCCTCTGTCCAAGAAAGAAACTCAATTCCCAGAGGCAGACAGCAGAGCTAGAAACAACCCAGGAGCAAGAACCATTTGGCATCAAACAGAGCCTTTTCCACACACAACTCCACTTTCTTACAGTGTAGACCTGTGGGAACTACAAGAGATCCACCATTGTCCATGGGCCGAGAGTCCAGATATCTGTTAGCTAAGTCCTTCATGGAGGGTCTCACCAGGATGAAATTAACATGTCAGCATGTGAGAATTCACTTCTTCGGGGCCTGCTGACTGATATGACTGTTTTCTTGCTGGTTACCCAGAAGTTCTTGGGACTTTCTCCAGATCCCTACCGCATGTCCTTCCACCCTTCCCACCACCAGGACAGTTTACAGTCAGGCTGCCTGCTTACTCCAAAGCCAGCAGCAAGAAAGCCTCCGGGATTTCCACCTCTGATCCTTAAGAACTCTCATCTGCTTGGGCCAGGGGCCACCCAGGATAGTTTCCCTTTGGGTTTCTTTCATTCGCCAGATTAAAGACCTGGATTACATCTGCAAAATTCCCCTCATGCTATCTGACATGATGTCATCCTGAGAGCATCCTCACCCAAGGAAAGGAGATTATACTAGGGGTCGTGTCTGGCTCATTCCAGCACTCTGCCACCCACCCAAGACTACATGACCAACTTTCAAAGTTCTTGGGCATCGGCCACTGAGTGGTGGCATTTGGTATTTGAGGAGGAAGAAAGCTTCCTAGTAGAGTCCAGGTTGCTGTCAGCTTTCACTGAAGACTGTGGATTTGATGAGAGAACTTTGTGGGGTTGGGGTTGGATAGAGATGAGGGAGAGAGTAAGGGGGAAAGGAAGGAGAGAGGGGGGAGGGAGGGAGGGAGGGAGGGAGAGAGAGAGAGAGAGAGAGAGAGAGAGAGAGAGAGAGAGAGAGAGAGAATGAATTACAGAAATTAAACTTTTTAGCCTCTCCCAAAAGATGGCAGCAAAGAGTAGGCCTTGCCACTCTGCCAGGCTGAGCTGAGTTCCACCCTCCTCCTCCCCTTTCCCCAAAGTCAGCCCTGAATCCCAGGACTTGCTTGGCTTCTCTGCGGTCAAGCAGGTACTTGAGTTAATGGTAATCTGGTCAATGTTTGTAGGCCGGTCGTGATGAAGAAGACACTGTGGACAAAGAATTGGCTGGTCAGGATGCCAAAGATTTGTATAATGTAAGTGTTTGCACGCACCTGGCCCCACACATTCTTTTGGGCTTTGACTTACTCGTATTGTTTCTTTAACAAGCATTTCTTTGTTTCGTGCAAATGAGAATTACTTTGGAATGAAACGTGGCCTTTGATAGGTAAACGCTTGCTGCAGTTCGCATAGATCGTGTTCTAATGACTTGTTCCTATTCCTATACTTTGGAACACAGGAGGGTATAGATAATAATACAGGCAGATGTGTCACATACACCACGGGTTAGAAGCTTTAAATGTTCAATATATTGACTTCTATTGCATGCATATTTTGTACTTCTCTGTAAGTGAGGCCCACTCATGGTTTTATGGGGACCTCTCAGCTCTTGCCTTCTTAAAGGAAAGAAATCAGCTGAAAGGCATAGATAGTTTAAGCAGAAGTTTATTAGGAAAGCAGACATTCCAAAGACAGATTGGGATGGGATTCCATATGAGACTCCCCGAAAGGGGAATAACCCAAGTGGGGTCTGCATTGAGGGTTTTGAGGATGTGTTGTGAATATGAGATGGTGCTGTACTGGTGGGGTAAGATGGTTCCTTTTCTCTCCCATATCTCGATGGACCAGATCTCTTTGGGGGCTTATTTCTTCCCAGGCACCTCTAGAAAAGCCCACAAGGTGCCGAGTCCAAACTACAATGTAAGTGACATTGTAATGACACCAGGGGCTTTTGAGGACACATACCTTTAGTTGGTGTGCATGAGTAGCATTAGGGAAGGTGCCCTGTCACATTGGCTTCTGATATAGTGGGAACAACCTCACCTCAGCTTCAAGGACGGTTAGCCACAAAGGGACACTCTGACCCAGCTACTTGTGACAACTGTAGTTTTCTGCATGACGTGCTTAAGTGCTTGCCTATGTGTCAACAGTAACGTATGGCTTTGCACCAGTTCTTTTCACGTTGTTTGTACTTGGCCCTTAGGCAGGCGAAGGCCGCTGGGGTACCGACGAGCTTGCCTTCAATGAAGTCCTGGCCAAGAGGAGCTACAAGCAGTTGCGTGCTACCTTTCAGGCTTACCAGATCGTAAGTGGTGAAGCTATGAGGGTCCTGTCTGATACTGTCCTGAACTATCTCTAAAGGAAGCTGAGATCTCAGATGTGGAACTGAGTTTTGGGGACAAGATCATTTACATCAGTAGTTCACAATGGTAGGAGAAGAAGGCTCAGGAGACTGCTAAACACACCCAGAGCAGCCCGACCCTTCAAAACTGACCAGCCTCAAATATGGGACTAAAGTTGGGGTACTGTGGGCTACGGCAGAGCTAGGAAAACAGAAGTGTCACGTTTAGGAGCAAAGCTCTACACTCAGAGGGTCCAGGTCCAAATCCTGGCTCTACTGACAGTGAGTGACTAACCTCCCCTCTCTCTCTTGTGAGACAGAGACCGTGGGCATCACTTCTCATAGAATCATCTTCAATGTGAGGGTAGATGCAGGCTCAGAACCACATGTGGCATGTGGCAAGCATACAAATGTTTGCCCTTGTTTTTATGATCACAATTTACTGTCAGCCTCCCAGGAGAAATAGATGTGCTATACCTCAGAGAAAGGCTCCTGAGGAAAAACACGCATAAATTATCTTTTTAGTCTCACTCGCGATGTAAGCCAACAAAATAAGCTGGCTATTTCAAGGTATTTGGTGATTCGTCCTTTTCTGAGAGAAAATCTTTAATTTACACAAAGCCTACAGGGAGTTTCCAGTTTCTTTTGTCTTCTATTTTGTTTTTTGGAGAATGCTTTTACCTCTTCAAAACATTCCTGTGCCCTGCGCTTGATTTAAATTTCACAACATCCTAACTATCATGTGGGCCAAATGGCTATTTTATGGTGGCCCACAACTGCTGGACAAGGCCAGTCCGCAGAGCAAGGAGCCATCTGTAACTTATCAGGGCCACACAGCAAGTCGGTAGCCGAAGTGGACGGGAACTCCAGGACTCCCCAGCTGTGTTCCTACCTCAGCTGGGGCTGGCTGCTCCTCACTCAAAATAGCCTCTCTCATGTATGCTGCTAGCAGATGAAGAGACAAAGCCTTGGAACTGTAGCTGTACTGTACGTGAGCTTCCAGGGCCCCCTGCTTTCAAATCATGCCCAGTGTCAGGATCAAAGGCAGCGGCCCTGAGCCTCTCCGTTCTCAGGGCCTGAAGCCCGTGGCCGCTGAGCTGGAGGACTTATCTGTGATCTAAGTCCTCTTTCCACACCACAAAGGCCACAGTTGGGGTGTCTTTGGATGGCTGACATTGGCCATCACTACAGAAACACACACACATACACTCTCTCTCTCTCTCTCTCTCTCTCTCTCTCTCTCTCTCTCTCTCTCTTGTTTCATGAAACCAAGTGATGAGGATCTAGGCTATTATCACAAAGTTTGTCTCCAAACAACAACATCGTAGCCACTTGAGAACCCATTAAGATGAAAATTCTCAGTCCTCTCCTTGGTCCTCTGAACCCTACTTCCTGAGGTTTGGGCCTTGAATCTGACACATGTTTGAGAAGTCCTAGGCTTAACCTTGGCCAGGTTTTCAGGATTCTGTGCCTTGGTTTCCCCAGGTGTAAAATAGAGTTAATACCTACAGGAGTAGGTCTTATTAGGTCGGAGTAGTAAGGATTCAATGAATGAACAAAAGCAATCACTCGGTGCCATAAACACTGGCAATTGTCAGCATGTTTCTCTTTGTAAACCAACAGTAACAACGGACGAATTAGGGACTCCTGTGATTTCGTGATCATTTATAGGAGAGCAGCTCTGAATCAGCTCCCAGAGCCTTGCAGGATCATTGCTGATCTTGACTGCTCATTCCTTTAAAAGCTTACTCTGCTCTTAGACACCAAGCCCTGTAAGGTTTTGATGGTCACTGACCAAAAGCACAAAGACACCAGTGTGCCACCACTGGTGTGCTACAGACTATGTTGTCCTGGAATGGAGATGAATTTCATTTTTTGACACTATAGCTCAGGCTTGCTCTTTTCACCGCCCTCACCTCTGAGTCCAAGTCTCAACTTCTGACTCACCCCACAATGCCAGAACAGGCAACAGAACAACTCAAGCTGCCACACCATGTAACATGACTTGACTATTAAGCACAAAAGACCGGCATAGTTACAGGGACAAAGTAAGTTCAGGAGAATTGTGTGTGCACATAACCACAGCACAGCCTTGCCACCTCTGAGCCATGCCCTTCACTACACAGCGTCTTTGGGTACACAACTCTAAGTCCACACAAGAAGCTTTGGCCCTGACACTGCTGGTGTGCTGTCGATTTGAGGGAATGTGTTTGAAAAGGAGAACATGTGTCCCTATTCTTCCTGCAAGCTCCGTACAGGCACAATAGCCCATTGATCTAGTCTCTGAGATTAGTTTGGTCCAAAGAGCAGAAAGAGCACCATTAAAAAAAACAGGTATTGCAAGAACTGAAGGGAAAAGTTTGCAAAGAAGGGCCCCAATAGCATAGGCTAGCCCACTGTCTTCAGACTGTGTTCACGGGGTCCACACAGATTCCTAGGCAACCGCCAAAAAGGGGTGAAGCAGGAAGAGAAAAGATACTATGTGAATATGGCCTCCCTAGAGGCACATGAAGAAGATCCCCTAGACCACAGAGCAACAGAGAGTGGTACTGATGCTTAGAGCTCCACCCCACCTCCTGCCTCCTCAGAAAAGCTCTTCCCTACCTGTGTCTGCTTTGGAGGCTGAGAGTCTACAGAAAATTGAAAGTCACTGCTCTGGCTCAGTCCTAACAATAGAAACAAAAAAGGTTTTTGTGTGTGTGTGTGTGTGTGTGTGTGTGTGTGTGTGTGTGTGTGTGTGTGTGTGTGTTTGATTTGATTTGTTTTGTGTTTGGTCTTTTTGTTTTGTTTTGCTTTGTTTCGGTTTTCTTTAAAGACCCAGACCTGTGTGAACAGAACATCTGCATGAAATACTCTCTCAGTCTGTACAATAAAGAGCCCAGGTTCTGGGGAGGTGATGCTCATCCTTGCCCAAGCACTGCCTCCCACACCAAACCTCAGAAAGTGAGAGCCCGAACGCTCCTGTTCTCTTGTGATCTGGTGTTCTAGGCCTCACAAAGACTTCCAGACATGTGAATGGTGGGGAGGGCCTTGTTAACCCCCCCTGCACACACACACACACACACACACACACACACACACACACACACACACACACACACACACACATTGTCCTCACATCACAAAGAATGTTTGTTTGCCTTTGTTTCTCCCATAAAAGCCCCAAGCGCTACTAGTGTGTACTCAAATGTCTCAATTATTTTGAGGATCAATTGTGTCCTGTCCTCAAAGACAATTTCTAAGAAAGAGACAAAACCCTCCAGCCCAGCAGAGCACACGCCTTTCTCTTTATTTGCCTTCCCTGAGCTTGGCCCTGGCGGTATTTGTGTTCAGGATAGGCACAATTTACTTTAACTTTAGTTTCTGTAAATATTTGAGAAGAAGCCTAGTGTGTAATACTGCACCAAGTGACGGGATGCAGTCGTGAATGTGGAAGACCACTATCGATCACCAGCAGTAAACGGAAGTGGTCGGCCCCTGGCTTCCGGCCCGTGAAACCCCACTCTCTTATGAATCATCAGATCAAGTTCCATCATGAACTTCACAGCCTCTCCTTACTTTACCCAAACTCCAAGTGATTGAGTCGACAGTCCAAGGGGCCCGGGGCCAGAGTTTCAGCCATAGTCTCCTCAGGAACTCACAACAGAAAAGATAGAAAACACACTGGAAACTAGGATGCCGTATAATAAAAAGAATTATTGTAGGCTGAGGATACGACTCAGTATAAGAATGCTTGAACAGGGAGACGACCATTCCACCTCGCAATGCAGGAGACAAGATAGGCACCTTTACGATCATGGAGCTAAAACTGGCACCTTTTCTAAAGGAAGCTGAGGCTAACAGCTACCCCTGCGGTAATGCCTGGGCTTTGTTTGTCTCTCCAGCTCATTGGCAAAGACATGGAAGAAGCCATTGAAGAAGAGACATCGGGAGACTTGAAGAAGGCCTATTTAACTATAGGTAAAGTAAAACCAGGAGAGTGCTCCCCAGAGTGGGCTCCGTGGAAGCACTCAGAGAGACGGGAGACTGTCTCTTGGCTTGAGCCATTTTGGAAGCACCACAGCTGGGCAGGGCGGAAGGTGGGTGTGACGCGGTTTTTGTTCTCCAGGGAGCTCTGAAGGTGGGTCTGTCCAAAGTGAAGCAAGGAGGCAAGTCTCTGCACTCTGTTAATGACTGCACACCAACCAGCCACTAGACACAGGCTGTACCCCAGGACCTATCTACAGGGGACACTGTGCAGCCCCTCTGTCGCTTGGAAGGTGGCTTCTGAAAAGGGACCTAGCTGTTAGCAGTCAGCAAGCGACCCTGGCACTGAATGCCTGATCCTACAGAGAGCGCCTAAGCGAGGTCCGCCAGTGTCTCCTGTGATTGTACCGAGAATACGGATCCCTGAGAGCATCTGTCCAAAGCCTGCGCCTATTACCCCAGCTCAGGGAGCGGTATGCAGTTTACATGACACGCACTGAAAAGTGCCCACAGTTAGGACCATGAGCAAGTTTCTGCAGCATGCCTGGGGCCCAGAGGGTTTCTTTTTCCACTGGATTCCCTTCAGTGTTCTCAAAGAATGAGATCTGTTTAGAAATGGAGGGGAGGGAGGTTAGATCTTGGCATTGCCAACCAAGCCAACCCCAGGACCTCCTCTTCAGGTGTCGCCCAAAGGCAGGAAATAGCAGAAAGATGGGCACAGGGCCATGTCTGGCATGGCCCCCTTCTCCTTTTGCAAGTCCTGGAATGAAGGCATTGTCCATTGTCCACACTGCTGTGGTAGGGAGTCCAGGGAGCCATCGCGAATGGCACAGGAATGGACAGACGTGTCCCTTTGAAAGGAAAAGAACCAAACAAGCAGCTCTGGAACCTAAAATATGTGCTTCTGTTGCCAAAGTCCTCTGTGGAGTTTGGAGGATGCTTTGTCCTCGCTGTTTTATTTTAAACAATGCCAGCCGTCGACCTTTTGCCATCTATGCTCATTTTACATTCAGATGAGCAAACACTGATTTGATGTACGGAACTCTAAACATTACCAACACCATCCATGCCCCACACGGAACACATATGAGCCCTGTGTGGACAGATGTCCTCTGGGCTTCACGAAGGATCTACCCAGTGGCTTGTTCTGAGGGTCTAGACCTTTTCCTGTACTTGTGACATGAGGAGCAGGAAGACCCAAGAGCACCATCAGAGGACACCAGGGCTGCCATTCAGTGACAGTGTTTTCCTGGTTCCTGCCTGGCCCTGAGTAGTTTGTGCTTAGTGTAAATCAGACGCATGAAAGACCCAGGTCTTTCTCATACAGAGCTGAATGTCCACAAAGAACACACGCACACACACACACACCACTATATATATATATATATGTATGTATATATACATATATATGTATGTATATATATGTATGTATGTGTGTGTGTGTGTATATATATATATATATATATATATATATATATATATTAAACAAGAGTGAAGAAAGAAAACAGATAGTCCACATGGTTAGGAAGAAGGAGAACGTCATACCCTGGAGCTGTGAACCACAAGAACCAAATGGACTCACAGTTCCAAAAGTAAAAGTGCTTAGAGAACTCTCTGAGGATCAACCTCATAAAGAAATGGCTTCACGGCTGTTTCCTATATATCCCCAACCTTACTCCATAAAGATGCCACCTGACCGCTCAGATCCATACAGGCTGATATCACATGATCACCACCACGAACACTTCTTCAATGGGACCCATGAACCACTTACCTCAGAAAGCTGTTAGGAAAGTGTCCTGCACCCAGCCCAGGTTTACCACAGAGAAGCCAGAAGTGGGACGGAGCCTGGAAAGCCACTGTCACAAGCTCCTCATGGTGGCTTTGTGCTCAGTATAAGTTTGCAAAGCCCCACTCCTTGAAGACAAGAAGATCAGGTATGGTAGTGAACCATAGCTACCATGGCTTCCACTCAACATTAAACAGGTTTAGTCCAGATATCCCCTAGCTTTCCTGGCCCAGCCTTCTGAGATATTCCTGCTACTTGCTACTAACAGGGAGCTGGCCTTTGCATCAGTGCTGCAAGTCGTAGGAAA
Organism: Rattus rattus; assembly: GCF_011064425.1. Classification (NCBI taxonomy): domain Eukaryota; kingdom Metazoa; phylum Chordata; class Mammalia; order Rodentia; family Muridae; genus Rattus; species Rattus rattus. Next base: position 232,891,244 of record NC_046154.1, on the reverse strand, counting down.
ACGTTGTGGATGCCAGCAGCTCATGCAGTCTGAGGACCACCAGGAGTCTCAAGTATACTTGTTAGGGTAGCACGGGGTTCCCTACCACCTCAAACCAGGAGTTTGGAAACAGAAGAAACACCTGACCCTTGACTTTGCCACTGAAACATAAGTGGCTGCTATATGGCCTAAAAGTGGGCCGGCTTCTCCTCCTCTCCCTTGCTTAGAAACATCAGCCACACAGATAGTGGCCTAGGAAATGAATGCCCTGCTCCAGGACAGACGGAAGTTCACATTGCACACTTAAATTAAATTCGTTACTATTACTGACATTGAAAAACTGTTGTAATCCTAGCACTGTAACTCCCATCTGAGGCAGAGGAATTGCTTGAGTTTGAGGCTAGCCCGGGCTATAGAGTGAAACCTATCTCAAAACAAAACCCAAATTTAAAAAAAAAAAAAAAAATACCGGTAGGCTTTCTAGCAGACTGTCAACAACCCAAAGAAGTAAATGGTTCACTCCTTTGAAGCATTTGTGGGGTGGATGCCTATGAGCCTGGGAGAAGGGTCTGGAAATGCTGACTTTGCTCCAGTGCAGAGGTGCACCCAGTTGCCTGGTTCGTGAGCAAACACCAAGCTTCATCGGTTTGTAAACAGAACAAAGATGGCAGGCAAGGGGAGGGCCAGAAAGAGTGCATAGCAACACCATAGAGAGGGGATCTTTATCAGTAAGGACAAACATCTTTGTCCCTTATACCAGATGAAGGATGCTGGGGACCTGCAGAAGGTACCCAAACAAATGGAGTAAGGTAACCAAAGGGTGTTGAAGTTCCTGAACACAAGAAAGCAGGGCGTGGTCTGGCTGAGCAAACCTTCTCCATATGAGGTTCTATTAGGGAAGGCTACTGGCCAAGCTGTGTTCCCACAGAGCCCTGCTCTAGCCCCGGCGGGTTCACTGTGCACCATCAGCTCTGTCCATGAGTGAGACTCCAGACCTCCACAAAGTGAGCGTGAGGAGGGCCCACACTCCTTCCCCAGGGCTTGCACAGAATAGAGCCCATTCTCCTCACTGAAGTGGTTTTTGACTCAGCTCTGGTAGGGGAGGCCTGCTATGCTGACCTCGGGAACCTTCTAGATCTCATTGAAATGTCAGATCCTTCCAAACCTCTGCCTGTCAAGTCCAGAAGTCCCTCGAGTAGCCGAGACACACTGGGCCTGTACAGGCTCCCTGTGTCGTCCCACAGGACTACGAGGACATTTCACACCCTCTTTTTCCTCCCTCCTAGTGAGATGTGCCCAGGACCTTGAGGGCTATTTTGCTGACCTACTATACAAGGCCATGAAGGGTGTGGGGACAGACGAGGAGACATTAATTCGCATCATTGTGACCAGAGCTGAGGTAAGACACATGACTCCAAAAGGGGAATCAACATCTTTTCCCCCACTGGTGTCATTGGTTACTGCTGTTGTTGTTGTTGTTAGAATTTTTCTCAAAAACTGCAAGACAAAGACAGCCCTTCCCTTCCCAGAATATGCAGAGCACATCGGGCCCTGCTTCAGCCTTCTCCTTCTTTATTAAACACAAGACTGAGAGTTACTTCTATTCCTGTCGGCCGCAGCTCCAGAGAGCTGGTGGCGCTGTGTAGAGGAACTGCTGGAGCTGTTCCGAGGTAGCACGGCTACATACAGCTCTATTTTAAGGAAGTCAAACCAGAGCCATGGGAAGGGGTCACCCCACGGCAAGACGGAAATAATACCCGAATGATTCCCTCACTCTCTTTATGTAACGGAGCACACCTTACGAGTAGGATTTTTCAGAACAACAAAACGAAACATCAGCCCCACCCCTAAAACTTTTCAATCCAGACCCTCTCAAAGGGCCACTTTAGACACTTTTTTCTAATTACCATCTTTCCTCACCCAAACTTAACAGCACAGATAATACGGAATATCTGCGTATGTGCTACGATGCACATTCTAATACTTCACGTATAAAAAGACTGGGCCTTCTTTTACTCCCTGAGGACCAGTCTGCACCCCACACAGAGAAGAATGCGAGTCTCGGAAAGAGAAGGGCAGGAGCAGGCAGAGGCTTGGAAGCAGCCAGCGTGCTTCACAGAGAGCGCCTGGGGCTGTCAGGCCTTGGTCAGCAGGAGAAGTGAACTGAAGGGGAAGCGAGGGGCAGGCCTGTCACCGGCAGAAGCCTTGGGGAAAGGAACGGAGTGGAGCAGCTGAAAACCACAGACATCTTTAAAAAAAAAAAAAAGAAAGAAAGAAAGAAACACAGTTTAGCGGCAAGGGAGAGGTACCAACCCAAATTCCGACCCATGCCTTTGGACAAGCACTTAACAGCTGACGTTGTTTTTAAATATAGCTTCGCAGCAGGAAGACAGCTCTTTCGTTTTTTATTTCTGTTCCTGGAATTTCTCCTCCTCCATACCCCGCCACCCCCATTCATGTGAGCCGCCTCTTTGCTATTCCTCTAGAGTTCCCTTTCTCTCCTCTGTCCTGAGTCTTTCTCCCTCCCTCTCTCCAGCTCTCAGCCGCTCGCCCCTGCAGAAGCTCCAGAGAGCAGCAGGGCTCTATAGACCCTGGAGAGGTTGGATCCCACCAGATGGGTTGTCAGCATCGCATGCTCCCTCCCATAGAGACCACGTGACGTTCAAGTCCATCTCCACATGGACCACCTGTGAGCGTGGGTAACCTCCACGTGTTGCCATTCTCTCTGGAAAGCTGCAGGCCCAGGCACAGAGATGTGTAGGGGACGAGAACAAAATGCCGGCTGCCCAATCCTGCCCGCCATCAGCCTGCCCCTCCCCCAGGGCCGGGCATCCAGCCAGGCAGAGACCCCAAGCAGGGCAGCATGTGCCCTCCAGTAGTCTCTCAGTGGAGATCCACAGCAAACAACTCCTTACTCCCCACCCTCTCCTATCTTCCTCTCTTCTCTTTCTCAGTACAACCATACACGAAAGCAAGAGAAGGAGAACCAGATGCCTGTCTGTCTACAGTTTCTAGGCCTGGTAGACAAGGCGGAGCTCAAACCAAAACTAAACTTTGTTTCTTCGTAAGACTTGTTTTGTCCAGACTGGAATTTTTTTTTCGGGCGTAGCTCTCCTTTTACAGCTGAAAGAAGCTGAAGCAGGACAATGTTTTGTCTGTTTTTCCTCCCCATTTCCTTCAGCCCCCAGTTCTTAAGCCTTCTATGAATTAAACTCAAAAGAAGTCCTACAATCAGTCTGGAATGTGTTAACTGGAACTATTATTCTTCCTGATCTGGTACAAGGAAGAAATCATTTCTCTTTTTAAAAAATTATTATTTATTTTATGTGTGTGGGTGTTTTTCCTGTCTATCCATGCAACATGTGTGTCTGATGCCCAGAAAGACCAGAAGAGGGCATCGGGTTCTTTGGGTGTCTACCTGTAATGCAGTTACAGACCCTTGTGGGTGCCGGAAATCAAACCTGGATCTTCTGGAAGAGCAGTTGGTGCTCTTAATGGCTGAGCCATCTCCCCAGCTCCCAATGCTTAATTTTAAAGCTCCATCTGGAAAATCATCTCACCTTTCTACCAAATACCGTCAAACTAGACTTGGAAAACCACCTAATTGTTTGTGTACAGCTCTGCCACCCAGAATGACTCCTTTGCAAACACCTATAAAACACCCAAAAGAAAAATATCTTGTAACGCATGAAAATATATGCAATTTCGGGGGCTGGGGAGATGGCTCAGTGGTTAAGAGCCCTGACTATTCTTCCAAAGGATCCAGATTTAATTTCTGGCACCCACGTGGCAGCTTACAAATGTCTGTAACTCCCATTGCAGGGTATCTGACACCCTCACACACACATGCAAGCAGGCAGAACACTAACATGCATAAAATAAAAATAAATAAACCATTAAAACACTTTTTAAAATATGCAATTTAAACTTTAGCTTCCATAAATAAAATTTTAATGGAGTAAGTGCATGTGTGCATATACACATACACACGTAAAGAAGCACCTATTTTCAAGGGGCTGAAGTAGGCTTTCTTTTCCTCAAAATGGAAGATAATGACAATCTAGCTCCCAAGGGCTGTTCAAAGACACAGTGAATGAATATGATGGTGTAGGAGAGTGTCTGCCATTTACAACACTGTACCACGGGTGCTGTCACCTTCCTTGTTGTCATCGTTCCCACAGGTTGACCTGCAGGGGATAAAAGCCAAGTTCCAGGAGAAGTATCAGAAGTCACTTTCTGACATGGTTCACTCAGATACCTCTGGGGACTTCCGAAAACTGCTGGTAGCTCTCTTGCACTGATCCAAGCCCGAACAAATCAAATTTGCAAATGAGCGAAAACCCTTCACCCCCTCTGGACTGTCTGCTCATCAGTTTAAAGGGAGCCCGAGGCCAAGCAGCTGAAGTCAAGAGCAGCGTCCTCCAAGTGCTTGAACAGCCTTGAATGCTGGCTTAGCAGGAACCTGAAGTGCCTCCAGCCTCCCTTTAGCATTTGAAGCGAATGCTTTCTAAGCACAAATGAAACCAGCAGTTGGTGGGGGAGGGGGGCTGAACATTTATAATAAAATGTTTAGAAAATTATATGCCTCCCAGATGCACAGAGCCAAAGCAGAGATTAAATGGCTAAAACGGAGTAGAGGCAAGATTAAACGGTTTGTTCGTTTCCCTTCTGTGCGTTCAGTTTCAAAGCCTTTCCGTTAATTACGGTGATGGTCTGCGCCTCCGTCAGCTGCTTTGCCAAATTGGCTTGATGAACTTGGGATCTCGCCTGGGAAACAGAGAGCTCGGGAAATCCAAATGGACTGGGGGATTGCAAACGTCTATTAACAATCACCAGGGATAGCGGTCAAGGCCAGCATCGAGGAAAGAGTCGGCCTGCCTATGTGAAATGCAAATATAAGTAAAACTCACTGACCTTGCCTGGTTCGGTTGGGTTTTCTTGTTTCTCTAGATTTGTGGCTTGCTTGAGTCTTCCATCCGATCTTCAAATACAGTTAGGCTGAGCGCAGTGCCGATGGGATTGCAGTCAGTGCCCTGTCTGTCAGGTGGTTTGATTCTGCAATCATAGAATCTCTGTTCCAAGATGCTGGTCTTGTAGTCACATGGAGCCATTCAGAGACTCTCAAGTTAACTTAGACCTTGGGCAAGCCATCATAGCTGTCCTGTCCTAGATGAGATCTGCTCCTGGCACGGCTAAGTACCATACTGAATCCACACTGAATCCATAACCCTGTGAGGTTCCTATGACCTCCACTTATGAGTTGAAGACACTAAGAAGTAACCTGACTAATACCCATTTGTAAGCATCAGAATTAGGATTCATCTCACAAGCTGGAAGGCTGCAGAAATCATGTTACTGACCGGGTTTCTCAGAAACGTGATTTGCAGGGCGTGTGTGAGAATGAGTCAGAAGCCATTCATGCTTATTCTTCTACCTTCCAATCACTGTGGTGGGCTCCACTGACACAAAAGTCAATGGAACATGGGCTGCTTCTAATGTAGTATCTTTCCAAACCAGTACTGAAATAAGATGTCTCCATCAGTATGGGGAATGTTGTCAGTACACTAAGAAGAGTGCGTAGGTCAAAGTGAAGAGAATGGGTGTCTACGGAGTGCTCAGTCATAAACGGGGCATCTGTACCACACCTCCTCCCACTGGGGCTCAGGGAACATCCCAGACAGGGGGAAGGGAAGACCAAGAGCCACTGTGGCAAGACAGTGGCTTCCAAACATGACATAACACTGTGCTTATGAACTCGTAGCAGTTATGGTTGCCTATGTACGATCCACACATGATCAAGGCGGTCATCACTCCAGCACAGATGGGGTAGGAGCACAGGAGCTCCATCCCTAGCTGAGGAACTACTGACGTGTTCTTCAGGGCTGTGGCCCCTAGTAGGTTGAAGGGCCAAGAGACATTGATGGACAGATGGTTTGGGACACGGGTGTTGTGAAAAGAGCAGGCTAGCAAGGCTGCAGCGGGGTTACTGAGTTTGTATTTTGACCCCAGGAGGAATGGATGTTCTCCCGAGGTAGGACTCTATGTTTTAAACACTGGCAGTCATTGGTGATATCTACATGAACAAAGAACTTGATCAGGCTGGACCTTTGGGAGTCATTTGGATAATATTACAGCAAATAGTCCAAACATTCAGTATAAGGATAGATGCCGTGCCATGGGATGTCCTTTTTAGTAATTAGAAAAGTGGTGACCCACAAGTTAAGGAGTTCTGTGAGCTTTGCTATCTACCTAACAGTCATTGTCAAAGCTGAGCTTTTACACATAAAACATTACTTTTTTTTAACGAGGACCAAATCTAATAACATAACATATGAAATCTACGTGTCACCAAAGCAAAGCGACCAATTCTTGTGTTCTGAACTCAACAAGGACAGGAAAACAAAAGAGTGGGTTGAAAAGAGACTGAGCCAGAATTAGCCTTGTCTGGAGGGCATAATTCAGATAGATCAGAAAGGTGTTTCATAGGATCAATATAACTATGACAGAAAAGCAAGGCCATTTACTCAAAGTCACAGGAGAGCGAAGTTAGGGCTGGAATTTCACCCTAGTTCTTCTGACCCTAATGCCTTTGCTCCCCGTTGCACCAGCTCATGACTCAGAATTGCTCATTTCCACATCTGAGAAGAAGGAAGCATCCAAACATATATCCCTATGATTGCTGGATATTCACTCAGCACCTATAAACAGGATGAGTCTCTGTGTGTCTAAGTAAAACTGTCTATCTGCTGTGTCCTGTGACCCACACCCTAGCCTCTGGTACCCTAGCCATCTAAGGGGGTTTCTCTTTCTCCTTCACACTCTTGCTTTACTTAGACCATGCCTCATTCTTGCTGTGTCCTCAGTTTTGGAGTTGACGATCTACCTAGGGAAGTGAGGGAGAGAGAAAGTAAAAGAAGGAAAGTAGAGAAGAGAGCAGCTCTGTCTTGGCCTCCACTGTGCAGTTTTTTTCCTGCCCAACCATCCCTCCAGGGCCACCAGAGGAATCCATCTCCGGCCATTCAGATACTCAAGACCCTGGGGATTACACCAGAGCCCATTTCCAAGGTTACCCTAGTGAGATTCTTGGGGCATTGTAAGTAAGTAATGTGGGAGTCTAGCCTGGGCAAACCAAATAGACATTCATCTCGAAGAACTAAGGAGTCTCACCAGCAGCTCTGGGAGCATTAACTCCTACTCTGCAAATTCCTCTCAGTAGCTCTGAGGGTCCCAGGTAGTCTTTCCATGCATGCCTACCCCTCGGCCCATTTCACTCACTGTGTTTGAGAGGTGGAAATTCTACACGCTGGTGTACCATTGCTTACTGTTCCCCAACTCATGTTCTATGATGTCATGTCAGCACCTTGAAACAGGTGTGATATTTACAGCATGGGAACTGGTAGATGCATATGGGGCCTTACTGCTGAGTATTTGCAGCCGTAGTCCCATGCATTTCAATCTGTACACATGTGTATGCATGATACACATGTAGGCATAAAGAGATCAACATCTATTTGTGTCTCTTTTATTTGTGGATGTGAGCCTAGCCTTTAATGGCTGAGCCATCTCTCCAGCTCCATTTGTGTTTCTATCCAGGGCATTCATAGGATGTCTTCAGCTATCATCAATGCCCCATGGTTCTTGCTAGGATGCAAATGCTGGCTCTAGAAAGCAACACAATAGGGCATGAGAGGAGGAAGTCATAATCCTAGGGTAAATAATACAGATCAAGGACATCCACAGTCTCCTGCCATTGCCATGGACTGTTTCCATTCCCCATGGCAGGATTTCTTTTGACTTAGCTTACAATTGAGAACGTTCAAGTCTGTGTATGATTAAGCAGTACTCGGTTGGAACCCTGCTAAGTGCCGTGGGACTGTATCACAACAGAGCGGAAACACAGAAAGGAAAACAGTCCCCACGGGAGGAGCATACATGTAAGCCAAGAGGTAAGAAAGATGCCAGGCTATACAGCCACCCAATTAGACAAGATGGATGAAGCAAAGAAGTGCAGGCCGACAGGAGCCGGATGTAGATCTCTCCTGAGAGACACAGCCAGAATACAGCAAATACAGAGGCGAATGCCAGCAGCAAACCACTGAACTGAGAACAGGACCCCCATTGAAGGAATCAGAGAAAGAACTGGAAGAGCTTGAAGGGGCTCAGACCCCATATATGTACAACAATGCCAAGCAACCAGAGCTTCCAGGGACTAAGCCACTACCTAAAGACTATACATGGACTGACCCTGGACTCTGACCTCATAGGTAGCAATGAATATCCTAGTAAGAGCACCAGTGGAAGGGGAAGCCCTGGGTCCTGCTAAGACTGAACCCCAGTGAACTAGACTGTTGGAGGGAGGGCGGCAAGTGGGGGAGGATGGGGAGGGGAACACCCATAAAGAAGGGGATGGGGAGGGGTTAGGGGGATGTTGGCCCGGAAACCGGGAAAGGGAATAACACTCGAAATGTAAATAAGAAATACTCAAGTTAATAAAAAAATGTAGATATATATTTTAAAAAAGAAAGAAAGATGCCAGGCTTACTTACAGTAATCTGGTCCCCTAAGACTTCTCATGAGAAGCCTTGATCCGTACAAGACAGACACCAGTGACCCAATCACCTTTCACCTTTTAAAAATGCTAACAGGTTATGAGTCCATACTATGGACCAAGACTCTAGTACAGGAACTCTGGGGAAGCACATCAGCAATCAATATACCTGCACATATGCGCATGTACAGAGAGGATTAAATGTGCATAAATGGGCTGGAGAGATGGCTCAGCGGTTAAGAGACTGACTGCTCTTCCAGAGGTCCTGAGTTCAAATCCCAGCAACCACATGGTGACACATAACCATCTGCAATGAGATCTGATGCCCTCTTCTGATGTGTCTGAAGACAGCTAATTATATTTAATAAATAATAAATAAATCCTTAAATGTGCATGAATGAATTTCATTTGCATTAATTAAATGTACAGTGCACTATTTTATTGTGAGAGTCAGCATTCGTAACAGGAAGAATGGGAGGTTGCTGAGCGGTCCTCAGACTCCCATCCCCATGTGCCTAAGGGTTATTGCCCTTAGGCTCTGAGGAGAATGTTTTGTGGCTTCTTTGTAACTAAAAATAAAGACATGGATACCTTTCGTTTTTAAAGTAACCAACTCCATGAGTTCAAAACATAGTCTATACTGATTCCACACAGAAGGTGCATGGAATCAAAGAAATAATACAAACTGGAGAAATCAGAAAAACTCAAATTAGGGCCAAACCCTGGGCAGTTTACAAAGCTTCTGGCATGGACTGGGTCTCTTCCCACCAAAACAGAGCCATGGCTGGGAGAACATTTGTTTTATGAGCACCTGGATGAGAATAGTTATGAGTTATGTGGGGCATCTCTACAATAAGGTCCCAATCACTGTCAGCTTCAGTGGACTCGTGGGTCACTTGATCTGTTAGTAATTTTTGGTGTCCAGTGAGTGGCACATTTGGATTGCTGAGAATATGGACACCTCAGGACAAAAGAGACAAGGCGTTTTTTTAATCTCTAAACTACAAGACAAGCACTGATTTTGGATCATTCCTCACAGGGAGGAATAATGTGGACCAGGATAATGTGACTCACCAACCAAAGTGGACAACACTAATTATCCAAACTCCAAACCCAACCCAAGTATTAATTTTTTTTTACAACCCTGAAAACAATATCAATGTTGTTGTTTTTCAAATCCTACTGAACCAGTTCAAATTAGAACCAGTCTTTTGAAAAGGTTAGGCCAGGAAGAAGAAAAGAACCAGAAAAAGCAAAATCATTTCAAGACAAGTATTGTGTTCAGTTCACATGTTTGTCAGAGACCAGTGTCAAACACACGTGTTTCTGTCCAGAGTTCTTCTCATTCCATCCCTTAGCCTATTTACCAGAACAACTACTAACCTATTCTCTCTGTAAAACCTGTTGGCGGGTCCATGGTTGCTGTACGGGCTGTCAGCTTGTGGGGCGTGAGTAGGAGGTCCCCTGTCTTCTGGAGGGTTGTGAACTTGGCAATAGCAGATCGAGTTTGTGTCCCAACCTATTTATCTCTGTTGTATTTGCCATTCTTGTTAAACAATGTTGCTAATTCTTAAATAAGCTGATCACCTCTGAGGAGAAAAGCCTGTTTCATTCCTGTGAAAGCCAAATTGAATATGCTAAAGAAGAGGAGGGGGGAGGGGGAGACAGAGGTAGAGATGACTTATGTCACTGTCAGGTTGACTAGATTGAAAATCACCTAGGAGACACCTCTAGACACGTCTAGACAGGTCTGCATGGGGGTTTTCGGAGACATTGTAGCTAGAGAGGCAAGATCTACCCTGAGTACAAACTGCAGCACTCCACAGGCTGGGAACCCGGAGAGAAGAAAGCAGGCTGAGTGCCTGAATTCATCTCTCCCTGCTTTCTGACTTTGTGTGTAAGCAACCAGCTTACCTCACACCCTTTCCCCCAAATCACTCTGATAGAATAAAACCTCAAAAGGTGAGCTGAATTGACATCTGTCCTTCCTTCAACTGCTTTCCCCAGAGTTTTGTCAGAAAAGTAAGTCATACAAAGCCAGAACAGCAATGCACGCCCACCTTTGGCTTGCCCTTCAGTTACAATTCTCAGTACGTCACTACACACTTCCACAGCAGACACACACCTGTTGTAGATGTTCTATCTGAGCCGCTGCTGCTGTAGGCTAAGATACAGATGGTCTACGTGCAGACCGCCTGTGCTAGAGGGGAGACTCTAGTGTGTGTACATCGTGTCTTCCTTCTGAAACCCTAATCCAACTGGGACCACCTTCGTTTCTGGTCAAAGGTCTTATAACTCTGCCTCCAGCTCCCCTCTCCCATCCTACCTCAGACTTACTGAACACAGAGGCGGAAAGGGAGAACCCAACAGAGGGACCTGCCTGTCCGCACACTCTGCTCTTCTGAGACTCAGCTTTCTCATCTGTAACATGGGAAGGAATGCCCCAGAAACTCCCTACTTAAGTGTACAGGCATAGATGAGAACAAACTGCCTCTGGAGAAAACGGGGCGGGGGAAGCTCTTGGCTAACAGCAGGTATCTTTGAAGGATAAATATTTAGCGTCCTTTTGTATGTATGTGTATACTTCCATGTGTGTGCAGGAACACATGGGTGTGGAGGTCAGGGGACAACCTCTGTTGTTCCTCAGGTACCATCTACTTGATTTTTGGTGCATTTCCCTTTGGCTTTGAGTTGACCAAATAGACTGAGGTCCAGCTGTAGGATTACAAGTGCACATCACTATGGCTGGCAAAGTATTCTCTCTCTCTCTCTCTCTCTCTCTCTCTCTCTCTCTCTCTCTCTCTCTCTCTCTCTGTGTGTGTGTGTGTGTGTGTGTGTGTGTGTGTGTGTGTGTGTGTGTGTGTGTGTGTGTGTGTGTGTGTGACTCTAAGGGTTGAACTCAGGTCCTCAAGCTACAGGGCAAGTACACAAGTATCTTAGCCACTGAGCTCTCCTCTAACCCATTTAGTGTCTGTCTGGGTCTACCAAAACAACATCAGGAACAACCACACTGACGCCAAGTAGATGACTTGACGCTGGGATCGTCGTGTGGCAGCACTTTGCAGAGGTCGGCACAGTTCAGGAACCTGCAAATATCTTTGTTCTTCTCCAACTCGGATCAGTCCAGAGGAAAAGAGGCAGGCAGACCATAGGTCTGACAGTGTCACTTACAGGAAGACTTACTGACAAAAGTGGAGTCCTAGGCGACTACACCCAACCGACGTGATCCTCACAATTTGGATGAGAGGGAAAGGTATACTATTTAAGGTTGGACAAAAGTTACTTCATCCTAGCTGAAATGTACCTGGCTTATTTAATACTAAAGAATCAGACAAATCCCAGGAGCCAGGGTTGGGCTGAAAAGCTCCACATACCACTCTACTGTATACTTTATAAATAGAGTTTTCTGGAAACGTATGCAGCAAAAAGGAACCGGCACCTCTCCGGGGTGATTGTGGAAGTTCTGGTTCAAGATGGCTGCAGTCATGCCATGCAGAATCTATTCAGTTAGATATGCTGTTGTCTACCCAAGTCATCCCATCCTCTGTATTGAGTGGCTAACCCTGAAATGGGAGTCATGAATCAGTCCGCTACAGAGGGAGCGCCTGGAGGGAGCAGATACCAGATGAATGCTGATCCTTCATTTCCTCCTCCACTCAGACAATAGACCAGCTTGGCCTTCTACCTCTAGTCAACTCCTGCCTCCAGACATTTGCCCTTCACAGCCAGACACCTCCCTAACTGTGTCTTCCATGCTGTCCCCAGGCACCTAACCCCATCTCTCAGATCTCAAGCTTTCCTTTCTCCCAGAGTATCCAGTCTGAATTCCACAATAAACATGTCCGGTGCAAAACCCAGTCTCCAAAACCAGCTCCTTCTGCTTTCTTCCATCTCAGTCACTACTTCTATCTACAGAGCTTCTCAAATATTTGCTCAGGAATCATCCTTGATTCTTCAGAGGTGCCATTTTTTAATCCCACCAGGTGCCTTAGAGTTCGCATGTTTCAGATCTCCATAATATTTACTTAGAGAGACTGCTTTATCCTTTCTAGCCCAGACTTCACACTGGCTCATAACCAGGCTCCCTGTTTTACCAGTTGTCTCATCTCTGGATGCTTCTGGAATGCCAATCTCTCCCTCCCCTATCAGGTACAACCCACCCGGGGCATTTCCCTCTTGCTCAAATTTAGTTCACTCCTTCCTGCCTCCAGTGTTCAGAGCTTGGAAGTTCTTCTACCTAGGCATCCCCCAGTCCCATCTCAAAGTGTCACCTCTTGCATGTCACCGTGTCACCTTCATGTGTCACCTCTTCCAAGCCCAGTTCCATTCCATGACTGCCCTCAGCACATTCCAAATCTCCCTTAGTCCTTATCCTATATTGTCTTGGATTGTCACCACTTAAAATTATCTCACCGATTTACTTATTGTCTACCCCGCCCACTGTTAGAACACAAACACTGGAAGGTCGACTTTGACTCCCACACCTAGAACAACACAGACACACATGGAGTAGGTGCTCAGGGAACTGCGGTTGGCCGAACACACCCTAATGGGATTGTACATCTTCTCTTCCCCCAGCCAACTTCCATGTTTGCTCCCTGTCATGGCTCAGACACCAAGACCCAAGGACACAAGCCTTCCCTCCCGACTCCCACAAACTGAGCCAGTCCCTCTGTGTGCTTCCTTTTAGCTGGTTCCCCCATAGCTCACTATACCACGTTATTCTTCATAGTTATCTTTATTCACTTGCCCAAGTAAACTTGGGGCCCTGTAGGGGCTACCTGTTACTCGGCCTTTCTACCCTAGTGCACACATCAACTCTCCCCACACAGCTCTCACCTTCATACCTTATTTTACAAGATAATTACAATGGTTTGAATGAGAAATGTCCCCCATACACTTCTATATTTGAGCACTATCCACAGGGAGTGATGCTGTTTAGGGAAGTTATGGAACCTTTATGGGGTTCAGCCTTGCTGAAGGAAGTGCATCACTGAAGGTGACAAGATTTAGGGGGTTTATAGTCATGTTCTGCTTCTTGTTCTCTCTCTGTGTCTGTCTCTCTCTGTCTGTCTCTGTCTCTCTCTCTCTCTCTCTCTCTCTCTCTCTCTCTCTCTCTCTCTCTCTCTCTCTCTCTCTCTCTCTCCCCCTCTTTCTCTCTCTCTGATTCCTGTATGTGGATGCCAGCTTCCCACTCTTGTTGCCTGATGCTGTGTTTTCCCTGCCGTTATAAACTCCATCCCTCTGGAGCTGTAGCCCAAAACAAACTCTTTTTTCTTAGTTTGCCTTTGGTCACAGTTTGGTCATGATTGCAGCAACAGAAAAGTAGCTAACACAAATATCAGACAGCTGCCAACCCAATCACTTCTGCATCCTGGGAGTGACTTCATGGCAGTTACCTTCAACCACAACATTCTCAGGGATCTATTGACTTCATCTACTCATCTTTCTTCCTCTGCCCCTCCCCTGTCTCCCTGGAACTCACGGGTACTCACAGCATACTCCTGTATTAATGACTCACCCAACACATGTTAAATAAAGAAATAATTGATTGGTTAGGCACCACAAATGTACCCCAAAAAGCCTGGAGGCTTGACATCATGCTTTCAGTGCACATGGTTTTCAAAACAGGACACAGGAACGTGAGCCCTGAAAAATCACATTCTGAAATAGGTATTAGGGAAAGGGTAAGAAGAGATCCAGTTATTTAGAAAAATGTGTTTTGGGGGGCTCTAGAGCACCTACGCCCTATATACTGATTGCTTGCTTCTTTTGTTTGGCAGAGAAAGCCTAAAGAGGAGTATACAGGCTCGCCATTGCTCTCCTAGTCCCAGTCCGACGAGAGCAGTCAGCAGTCAGTCTAAAGCAGTCACCTAGAGGCTTCCTTTCAACCGAGGTTACACTGCAGTGACTAACAAGACTAACAAAAGGCTGGCAAGCAGAGGCAGGAGGGGTGACTTACAGAAAACAAGTTTCCAATGCAGCTTCCAAGGAGAGTATAGAAGTGTTAGCAGCCTCTTTCCAGGAGGGAGCCCTCACACCTGTCTCCATCCAGGTCAGCAGGTTAGAGAGAGTGTGAGATCTGTAGGCCACCTCAGGTAAGCACCTTTATATGGAGTGCGAGTCGTGTGTGACCACATCAGTCCCATGGATCTACAATGGTGCTGAAGGGACAATCAATACAAGTTGACCGTGTGGAAGTCACAAAGGTGAAAGTGAAGACTAGGTCTGAGCCAAACCATAGGGCCTGCAGAACACAGGTTAGCTCAGGACGGCCTGTAGCTAGCCCCTAAAACAGTGTTCATCAAGATGGCATACGGCCTGTCATAGGTCCCTGTGAGGAGAAGGAAACTGAAGGATATTAAGTCTGTTTAATAAGCAAACTTGCCCGAGAGACCATGACACCTGTGAGACTTGTGTGAGACTTCTCTCTCCCCTCTCAGGGTCTTTCCTCTTTCCTTGAGCTGCTTTTCTTGACCAGAGGCAGCTTTCACAACAGAACCTGTAGGGAGGGAGATGTCCCTTTCCATCATGCCATGGCATTTAGGGGACTTGAAGGCACACAAAGGAAGAAGCGGGGACGTTAACACTGATGGTCAAGCCACTTAGGTCGCTAGAAAGATCCCGCGTAAGAAATGGCAACGGAACATACAAGTGCATAGTGCTTCTGCAAGCAACAGTAACCTGAGAAACTGGAGCAAAAGGAGAAACTGAGACGAGGTGCTAGCAGAAGGGTGAAGTGGGGAACAGCGCCTGGGGACAGACAGCATGAAAAACTTTGTAGGGAACCGCCAGGAAGGAAAGGTCTGTTGTGCCTCAGTTGACCATCTGGACACCTTGTGTGGTGAGCAGGATGAAGGGAGAGGGTTCTCAAAGGCCCTCCAACAACCACAGGTGCATCTGGGATGCAAAGTTTTGGTGTTGCCTGGTTTGCCTGTCCACGGATTTTCCTTTCACACCCCAGTCAGCTCTTCTGACTAGCAAAGCACAGGCCCGAAACATTCATTCTAGGGATAATTCACGTTTTAATGACGCCTTCTGAAACAATCCTTCCCCTTATCCATGGAACTTTTCTACATGTTTTAGAAGTCATGATCTGCTCTGATCTGACTGGGGGAAGGGATGATTTCCAGGTTAAAGATCGATGACTGACTGGATGGCTGCCAAAAGAAGGAATTTCTTTTTTCCAAAATTACTCTGTGGTCAGTGAGGATAGTATGAGTGCAGTCTTTATTCCATGACAACACGTTGGGCGGAAGTACTCTGTTAGGACTGATGCTCCATCTTCCTGCAATGGCAATCTGTAGGAGGAATGGCACGGCCACCTCTGCATAAAGACTGCCCTCCTCCCCCAGTCTCAAAGGCATCTCCTGCAGGAGGACCTAATTGAGGACTGCCTGAGAGACCAAGGATTGCTGACTCAGACAATGTCAGCCAATCCAGAACTGTTGTTTAGAAGAGATGCTTTCCTGGGACCAATGGGGCAGGAGGAAGGGTTTCTCACCTGCTCCTGGAGTCTGTCTCATGTCACAAACTCCATTCTGTGCCACCTCACCTCCAACCACCAAGGGCAAGTAGGGTTGGCAGCAGGCAGTCCAGGGCATAGGCAACAGCGGTCCTGTGACTGGCTAGAGAATTCCCTGACAACTGGAAAGATCATACTCATTCCAAAATGTCATACATCAGCAGCCACAAACAGAGAACATTCCCACTCTGTCACTTGGACTGGGTTGAAGAGAACTCTGGACATGACCATAGGAAGAATAATGTTCAAATCTCCCAGGTGGAATAGCAGATTCCTGGTTTATAATTCCTGGTAGTAATTGCAGTTGTTACCACCAACATTGTGCAATGTCTCTGGACAACTGACAAGGCCCTGGGTGTGACAGAGAGTTTAAATAGCAGACTCTCCAAACTCCAGCTCATGTCTGAAAGTCCCTGCCTGTGCTGGCCTGTCCGCTGGAGTGAAAACACAAGAAGGTGCTTCCTGCTTCCTCATCCAAAGCCCTGGGGACTTTGGCAAGTTATCTTCGGAATGGAGGTTACCAAATCAACTATGTTTGGCTTTGCCCACTCTTCCCACCTTTTGATTATTCAGGTGCAGGAGAAAGCGGAGAGATGACAAGGGAAGTCTTTATCCCAGGGGAGCCTGAATACCTGCTAGGTTCTGGGGACCCAAGCTGGTGTCCTAGTACAAAGTTATAAATAATATATATATACATATATATATATATCATAATGGTTTCCATTGTCCATAAAAGTTATTTACGAGAGGAATGGTTAGTATCCGTCACACCCCAAAGCCTTTATCTGGGAGTCTTTGAATAAGGACAAAGAAACTGCCTAAGGAAACCATTGGGTAAGCCCACGAGGCTTTGCCTAACAGAAAAGAGGAGTTTTGTGCCTCTGAAAGTCAGTCAACCATGACAGTCTTTAAAATGGCCAGCTACTCTCTTTATCTCTTGCCCTCCCCCTCTCCCTCTCCCTCTCCTTCCCCTTCCCCCTACCCCTCCCCCCACACCCTGCACAAAATCTCTGTATCCTTCCAGAGACTGTAGTGCTCAAGCAGGCAATAGGCTGGGAAGTGGAAGACAGCAAGATGTCTTCCCTGGAGCTCACCGGCTAAGCCACCTGGTGAAATTGATGAGTTCCGGGTTCAGTGAGAGACCTTGCTCCCCCAAAGAGGGTGAAAAACAGGAAGATGGATCAGTGTATGATCACACAAGCTTGACTCCTAGTTGGGAGGCAGAGACAAACAGGTCCCAGGAATTCTGGCTGGCCAGCCTAAGCTGAGACGACAAACTTCAGGCTCAGTGAGAGACTCTATGTCAAAAGGAAAGAAAAGAGAAAAAGAATAAATAAGGTAAAGTGATAGAAGAAGACACTGGAATGGCCTGGCATCCAAGTGCACACTCAGAGATATGCACACCTGTACACACATATGCATATGTATTACACACTACGCACATATAAACATACACCCCCAAAATGAGTAAATGTAGTGTTTTAATTTAAAAGCAAAGATTGCACAGATTTAAAATATTTTGGGTTCTACACAAAAATGGTCCCATAAACAATGAGGCATGAATGAAGGAAAGAGTTCAGGAGTTCCACTGAAGGATTTGCTACTGACAGATTCAGAGAAACGGGGAGTTGTGTACCCACTAGGGGACTCACCAGGCTCTAATAGAGAGTCCCAATCCAGTGCTTGCACAGATGGTTCCTGGTTAAAATGAGTCACCAAATAAAACCAAAACTCATGAAGCTGGCGTAGGGAGGAGGGAGGATGAATAGAGATGGAAGGGATGAGGGTGTGAAGGGCAAGCAACCTGAATACACATACACATGTATGCGTGAAATTCACAAGAACAAATCGGTCCACAGAAAGTGGGTTTGGATAATTTTAGAAATGTTATCACTCTAAAGGATGTGAAGTAAGCAGTCTCCTAGATCAATCTATGCTGACAATTCTAGCATAAATACATAGATACATATATGATAGATGATAGATGATAGATAGATAGATAGATAGATAGATAATAGATACAGATGATAGACAATGATAGATGATAGATAATATATACAGATGATAGATGATGATGATTGTTAGATAGATGATAGACACATAGATACATAGACATATAGGTACATAGATAGACTTGATTAAAACTTCTGTGAAAGCTTTCCAAGGATGAGTGTGTGCGAGTCCTCCTATAGAGAGCCCAAACTCCTGAGAGTGATGGAAGATGGTGATGTGGGGGGGGCAGGTGGGGAAGGCTTCCTTTCAGAACACTTTGGGCTCTTAAATTATTTCTCTATTGTCCCTGCCAGATCCCTAGTGTCTTCTTGGGTGGATGGATGGATGGATGGATGGATGGATGGATGGATGGATGGATGGGTAGATGGATGGGTGGGTGGATGGGTGGATGGATGGGTGGATGGATGGGTGGATGGATGGGTGGATGGATGGGTGGATGGGTGGATGGGTAGGTAGATGGATGGATGGGTGGATGGGTGGATGGGTGGATGGATATATGCACAACTCTTAGTTAGTCAGATACTTGGTCAACCCCATTTCTCCCAAGGAGCCTAATCCGATTTCTAAGTTCAGAAAGTTCACCTTTCATGCCAGACATCCCCTACAGGCCTTTTGCCTTTAATCTCCTGAGAAAAAAGAACTGAGTGGGAGGAAGGTAGTGTGCCTGCCTTGGTGTCTACCTTAACACTGACCGCAGCTGATGGGCAGCAGAGAGACCAAACAGTGTGTTTCATTTTCTATTCCCACAGCTAAACCAAGAAGAGGCATCTTTACTTAAGTTCATTCTTCTTTGTGCCTTAATGGCAGCCAGGACAGCTATCCTGTGGCATAAGAGGTGTATAAGGTCAGACTTCAGTTTACAGGAAGAACGGGGTCCAGACATCCAGTTTACAACAACATGTGCTAATAGTGCTGACATCATCTGAGTCTTTTCTCCCCTTGCTCTCCATGGGGAGGAAAATATGAAGATATTGCTGGCAGTGGGAGGGGGCCATGGAAGAAGAGTTGAGGCTAGTGACAGTCATCAAGGTGTCTGATCCCAGAGGACAGTCATCAACGAAACCCTTGGATCAAGGGACAGAGTCCCCTTTACTATTGTTGTGACTACAAAGTCCTTGTAGACCTTACCACAAGGGAGAGGGGAAAGTATTCACATTAAGAGAGAGACAGACTCAGCTAGACCCTACTGTCATCCCTCAGGACCTGCTGGGGACCAACATTCACTACCAATGTTTGAGTCCCTCAAAGTTGTGTAGTATTTGCACAGAGCCTTTGAGCATCCTCACACACACTTTAATCGCAAGTGCGATTGTTCTTAGTATTTTAACTGCCGGTGACTGGGACCAGTGGCTATGGAGGACTAGTGTGACACAGCAAGGCAGATTCCAGCCTACAGACTTTATAGATCCAGTCTTCCTATGTCTGCTCACCACTTTGCTCCCCCATTTGGCCTCACTGGGACCGGAAGTGCCCTAACATCAGTTAGGATCAGCCTTCCGGCGGGAATGACTGCTGTGGATGTCTTCACGTGCAATGTGTGTCCCTAAGGCACAGCACTTTGAAGCCACTGCCACCAAGGTTCTCTAAAGGCAGGTAGCATACACAACCAGAGGACATATGTATATGTACATATGTACATGTGTGCATACCCCTGTGGTCATGTGTGTGCTTGCTTAGTGACTTCTTGGCCCTAGTAGTCAAGCCTGACACTGGCCTACCTTTTCCACAAGAATCCAGTCCCTGTACTCACAGATGAGAAAGAAAGGCCTCCAGAGTCAGTTCAGAATTCTACCAGGGAAGAAAGGCTTCCTGGATTCACTTAAAAGAGCAACATTATAAAAGGCACTGGCTAACATTCTCCTGTGGCTTCAGGCCAGGGATGAGCCGGAACTCTGAAGAGGCCTCAGGGCTGAGGCTCGGCCTTTGACAGCTCCTCTCTGTGCCTCCTCTTGTAGAAGACACCTGGAGTACAAGCCACGGGGGGTGGGGGTGGGGGGCTGGCTGGAAAGATTGGGGGGTCACATCTTCAAGGCCCGGTGGGGAAACGTATACAGAGATGCATGACACATCTGAGATCATGCAGCCAGTTCATGACAGAGCTCTGATTAGTCTCCAAGACCCCCAAAGGTTAAATCTCCAGAGGATTAGGAACACATCAATCCATTGCTCAGGACTGAAACAGCTAAGATGAACAGAAAACAAATTTAAACCCTAAAAGTCAGACGCCATGATCTCTGTCTCTAACAAGACTATCCTCAGAGTAATAAGATAACATTGGCTAGGCTAGGTCTATTGCCAGTACTCTACACGTTACTGGTGGGGGACAAGGATGCTGAACCCCATTTATCTGATGAATGGGAAGTCAAGGCTGGAAGGACATAAATAAGTTGCTAGAGATTGCATAGATACCAAGAGAAGAATGCTAAGATGGTCCCCATCCTCCTGTTCCCCAAATCTAGGCCTTGATTCATTGTGACACTGGCTTTCCTCAAAAGGAAGGACAGAGATGGGTGTCCCCATTTATTTTGGGTCACCATATGTTCAAACCCAAGACGAAGATATCTTCTTAAGGAAATTTAAGACGAAAAGGAAAAGGCTGTTAGAGAGAAATTGATGTATAAACAAGTTGTCTGAGATTACTCATGGGTGGGAAAGACATTTGGGGTTGGGTTCCTGTGTGCGTGTGTGTGTGTGTGTGTGTGTGTGTGTGTGTGTGTGTGTGGTGTGTGGTGCACACACACGCATGTTCACATTTGCTATGTGTTAATGTGTTAAGCAGCTCAACTCTGTGTTTTTCTGAATTCTATTTGGCAAGGTCAAAAGAATAGAACCTGCTTTTTTTTTTCCTAAGTTCTAGAAATTAAAAGATTGAAGCTGGTCAGACATTACCCATATATGCCCAGGCCCAGCCAAACACTTGACGGGCCTGGTCTGGAAGACCTAACTAAGTAAATGGTGGAGGAGGAAGCTCAGTAGCCTTGCAGGGGTCTGTGCCAAGTTAATTCATTCTGCCCTTTGACCTCAGAATATCCTCGGCTTGCTCACAGGCTGGAAGAACCATGATGGAGGCACTCAAACTCTGGAAAAAGTTGTGTTTCATTTGTTCCTAGCTCCCAAAGGCCAAAGCCCTGCCCACGGCTCGCACTAATCTCTCACCCTATCATCCAAAGCAATTATTTCACTTCTTAGCTCATTATATTATTAACATTATTTGATTCAAGTTAGGGCTCACATTGCCGTCTACACACACACTGCAAGTGGTAACCCTGGTACTCCTAACAAAGCAGATGGGCCCCTGTGGTGGCTTGAATATGCTTGGCCCAGGGAGTGGCACTATTTGGAGGTGTGGCCTTGTGGAGTAGGTGTGGCCTTGTGGAGTAGGTGTGGCCTTGTTGGAGGAAGTGGTGTCACTGTGGGCATGGGCTTTGAGAACTTCCTCCTAGCTGCCTGAGGATGCCAGTCTTCTCCTGATTGCCTTCAGAACAAGATGTAGAACTCTCAGCTCTGCCTGCACCATGCCCATCTAGGTGCTGTCATGTTCCCTCCTTGGTGATAATGGACAGAACCTCTGAACCTGTAAGCCAGCCCCAATGAAATGTTGTCCTTGTAAGAGCTGCCTTGGTCATGGTGTCTGCTCACAGCAATGAAACCCTAGGTCAGAACCCCATGACGCTCCCATCTTCCCGTTCTCCATTCTGTCTCTGTTCAGTTCTGCTCAGTTCAGGAACTTAACAGAACCCATGCACTAGGTCTCACACCCTGCACTGAACTTTGGGGAAAGGGCAGGAGATCAAACCTTCTGCATTCAGAGACTACAGACTGACAGGAGAGGCACAGTGGGCCAGCAGACATCTAGAGGGTCTGAGGCACAGCCTCTGTTCCAAGGTTCAGAGGGTGTGAAGACAGGGCAGACAGGTGAGGAAGAGCAGAGAAGACCTTCAGAAAAGCTAGCACATGGACCGCGTGTGGAAGGATGAATGGGGCAGTGCAACAGGAGATAGGCCAAGCAAAGAATGCACACGAACGCACAGAGTACTGAGCAGAGGGTCGCCAGGCCCCTGTCAGAGATGTAACTGTTCACCCATGTCCTCAGCATGCCTCAGAAGCCCAGGAATGGCCAGCATCCCCAGCCCCTGCCCTCAGCTCCAATCTCTGTTCCTTATCTCCTGAATAACTGACCCTTTTGTCACTGGCTTTCTGTTACCACCAATGTCTGCCTCTAGACTCCTGGACCCAACGCCATGCTTTGGATGTACGTTTTGCCTTTGAGCAGCTGAATTCTTTGGGGGGCTATGACCTATGAGTGAGAACACTCCTTCCGCCCTGCCCTGAGTACCCTAGAAGCCAGGCCAGCCCTAACTCCTCAACAGATACTAACACATATGTGCAGGGACCTATAAGCTGAAGCAAGACAAAATTATACAAGTGGGAGACGTGGTTCTGGGAAGGGCCAGGCGGCCAAGCTGCCTCCTGCTAAGAAGCGCTCTTGACAAGGGAGCCAGCAGAGGGGTGATGTGGGGCCTGGCAGGTCCTGACTTGTCTTCCCAGGGCTTACTCTGTGGCAACAAGGTAGAGGTGGTTAACAGTGGAGAGACCAGAAACAAAAACTAAAACCAGCATGACAGGCTGTCGCAAAAGCCTGAGCCATGTGGGAAGAGGAAGCCAGGCCTTTATGCCAAGAGCAATCATCATGGAGAGCAGTGCCCAGATGAGTGGCCTACACTTGTCCCGCCCCCAACCCTTCCACTGATCCAATTCTCATCACTGTAGGCCTGACCGCCTCTGCCATTGCCTTCCCCATACCCACCAGCATTTCCCTTCTCTTCCTTCTTCTGGTCCTCCTGTTCCTCCTTTTCTTCCTACCATCTTCCTCTGTAGTGCCTTTTCTTCCTCCTCATTTTTCTCTTTGTTCTTTCTCCCTCCCTCCTCTCCTTCTTCCTCCCCCCAGCTCCTCCACTTCTCCCTTCCATCCCCCTGTCTCCCCTCCACTTCCTATTTCTCATCTTCCCTCCCTCCCTCTTGCTTTCTCTTTTTCTTTCTTCTTTCTCCATTTTCCCTTCCCTCTTCTTCACTCTCCTCTGTCCCTCCTCCTTGTCGTCCTCCTCCTTTCCCCTCATCCCATTCTTCACTGTTCTCTTTCCCCCTAGATCACCGTGCCTTCCTCCTGCATGTAACTCACTTCTGTCTGGTGAGAGGAGACAGAAAAAGAAGCCTGAGGTCTAAGACAGCCCAGCTGAAGAGCAGTGAGCAAGTATCCAGAAGGGGCAAATGGCCGAGAGACACAGGGTTATTATAAGTCAGAATGCACATGTAGGGGGGAAGGGAAGGAGGGAGGGAGGGAGGGAGAGAGAGGGAGAACACCATAGGGACAGAGGGCCCAATTTCAGTCAAGACTTTCACAAGTCTAGAAACTACAGGACGCTTAAAAATATTTAGGAAACAAAAAACCAAAACTGGCCTTTCCTCTGTGCTCCTTTGCTTTGAGAGCCTAGAAAGGAAACCACAGCCCTCACAGCAATCCTGTCAGGCAGGAGGGGCTGGATGTACATCTACTGAAGAGCACCCAGGGTTCTGTCCACTCTGCCTCTCCCATGACCACCTGCCACCGCGACTGTGACCCAGAGCTGTCTTCAGTGATTCTACACAGGTCACAGCAACCTGTTTACAGACATCTAAAGTTCCCAGGCACTCTTAGGACAAGGGACTCGGGATGCATCCAAATGGGCAGCAAAGCCTCGGTTGCAGAACTCGTTCCTTTCGTTCTATTTATACCGACGTAAACACTCACCAAGGAAACAAGGCATGTGGGCATGCGCAGCCCTGCAGGCCCTCGGGTGGCTGCAGAAGGCAACTGGAAAGTCACATGTCATAACATTGGAAAGTACATATGCAGCTATTCTTAGCCTTGGAATGTATACACTGTCTGCCTGCCCAGCAGCCCTCGCACAGAGCTCTAGAAACTGTGAAAGTGCCTGCAGCATAAACAAATCCAGAACTCTCCTAGGACGGAGAATTTGCCAACGGAAAGGCCCGGGGTTTATGGCTTTACTCCGAGCCTAAGGTAGAAATCCTGAGAGGACAAGACAGACCCAGCATCAGTGGATGTCACTGCAGCAAAAGAAGGTAAGTGTCCCCAGTAGGTCATTCCTCAGCACAGACTGCCTGTGTCACCAATAAACCACAGACGGGTTTAGTCTTTGTCCTCTATTAATTACATCCTAAAAATAAAAACCAATGAGCTCAATGATCTTCTATCTAGATCTTCTATCCCTCAGTTCTGTCCAGTGACCAGACGGCCACACCCCCAAATCCTAGCCTTGGTGAATTACTAACCCCCAGAAAGATCTGTAGATGAACTAACTGGCAAGTCGGTTGAGGTGCTGGACAAAGGCATATATTTCTTGCCAAAGGCATGGAGTAGTCTTGTGGCAGGCTAATGTGTGATTCCCTGACTATCCACTTTGGTTGGAAGATGTCTATGAGTAGCTGGAGATGCTATGTGTCTTTTATCTCTGAAGATAATAACAGCCTGAAGTAGATCACTCTGTGGTCTAGGGTGAGGGTGGCTTCCTCTTTGATTTCCAATGTGCTCTACTGTTTGTGATTCCACTGTCTTGGTAAATAGATAGCACTGAACGAGACTGGGAGCTCCTCACAGTGAACCCCGGCAGTATACTCTGTGAGAGAGCCTTGGCTTTGCTTCCATTTGAGGCTTCCCTCCTTCTTTGTAGGATGGATGAGGAGTTACCAGATGCGGTTGTCTTCAAAGACCAGAACTTTTCTTCTGACTTGTTAAGACAGCTCAATGGCTTAAGACAAAGCAAGATCCTCACTGACGTGAGCATCTGCTCCGGGGCCTGCGAGGTCCCTTGCCACCGCAATGTGCTGGCTTCCAGCAGCCCCTACTTCAGGGCCATGTTCTGCAGCCACTTCCGGGAGAGCAGAGAGGCCAAAGTGCAGTTGAAAGGCATCAGTTCCACAACTCTGGAACAGGTCATCACGTATGTGTACACGGGAGAGGTACACATCTCAGCTGCCAACGTCCTCCCCCTGATGGAGGCGGCTGCTATGCTGCAGTATCCCCGGATGTTTGAGGCCTGCTCCTCATACCTCCAGAGCCAGCTGGCTCCCAGCAACTGCCTGGGCCTGGTCAGACTTGCAGAAATCTTAAGCTGTGACAGTCTTAAGAAGAAAGCGAGGGAAGTGGCCCTGACTTACTTCCCAGAGGTGGCAGCGTCAGCTGACCTGAAGGAGCTCTGTGTCGTGGAGCTGAGGGACTACCTGGGAGATGACAAGCTCTGTGGAGAGGAGGAGAAGGTGTTTGAGGCGCTCATGGCTTGGGTGAAGCACGACCTCCAAGCCCGATGGAGATACATGCAGGAACTGCTGCAGCAGGTCCGTCTGCAGTACATCCACCCAGCCTTCTTCCACCACTTCATCGCCAGTGATGCCCTCCTGCAGTCCTCGCCTGCTTGCCAAGCCATCCTGGAGATGGCCAAGAAGCAGATATTCTCTCTGTATGGTCCCAGTGCCCAGGATTGTAAACTCCTATGGCACACGCCCCCAAGGAGCTCCTACCAAGACTTCCTCCTCCTCCTTGGGGGACGGAAGGACAACCAGCAGACCACCAGGGACGTCTTGCTCTATAGCATACAGACTGGCCAGTGGCAGAGCCTAGCCAAACTTCCCACACGGTTGTACAAGGCCTCGGCTGTCACCTTGCACAGAAGCGTCTATGTGCTTGGGGGCATGGCTGTCAGAGAGGGGAAGGGTCTCATCAGCTGCAGTGTTTATATCTTCTCTATGAAACTCAACCAGTGGAGGATGGGGGAGCCCATGCTGGTAGCCCGTTACTCCCACAGAAGCACTACCCACAGGAACTTCATCTTCTCCATTGGGGGTACTGGAGAAGGGCAGGAGCTTCTAGGCTCCATGGAGAGGTATGACAGCATCCGTGATGTCTGGGAGAGCATGGCCGACATGCCAGTGGCTGTGCTCCACCCTGCCGTTGCAGTAAAGGACCAAAGGCTCTATCTTTTTGGGGGTGAGGACATCATGCAGAACCCTGTGCGCCTTATCCAGGTAATCCGTTGGTCCTTCTCATCATGTTAGTACCAAGTGTGTTTGCACACACACACACACACACATACACACACATGCATATGATATATGATATATATATATATGCATTTGTGAGTATATCCATACAATCATATTTATCATAGCATGCACATGTAAATGCAGACAAATAATGGAATATACATATCTGTACGTATATGCATATACATATGGCCATATGTGCATATAAGTATACATATCCATATGTACTTGTATCCACATAAAAGCATATATATGTACAAATGTGTGTACATGTGAGAACACACACATATATGTGCACATATACTCACATAGGCACACACCCAGTATGCACACACATGCACACATTTGTCTTTTGCCGAGAACAAAGAGAATGAGCTTTTCAGTGTTGTTTTATTTATGAATTCTTATTGTGAGACTAAGGCACCCCCATTTACATAGAGCTTGTTTTCACTTGATGGAAAAATAACCTAGAAGTTTTTGTTGAAACATACTAAGCAAAATCCTTTTGGATGGCTGCATATATAATGACAAACACATTGCACTATCCCATATCAGTAAGTCTTCACAAAAAGACTCTAAGCCTACTCCACCCTCAATCAACAAATCCCCTGGAACCTGACCTCGGCTCTTCTGAATCCAAGTCTCTCAGCATGGGATCTGGCATCTGTACTTTACAAAAGTCTCCAAGAGGATCTGAAGCGTGGCTAGGTCTGGGAACCTGTGCCTTAAATGACAGGAGAAATTCACCTAAACAATCTCTGAGAAGTGTTTGCAAAAGGCTCCATCAGAATATCGTGTTTCCCAGCTTCATGCACACTTCTAGCAATTGCTGCATACATGGTAAGCTGCTCTTTGCCACACAGAAGACCCCAAGGGTGGCCTCTGTTCATCCATGTGTGTCATATTGAACATTGGCCACTGTAAAGGCTCTGGAGTCCTAGGAGGAGGGAACAGAAAGTTACGTTTAACCTTCAAGGCATTTACAAAGCAGTCGACATTCAGAATCTGAAGATCCAGGTGCTCTGAGAGCTTAGGAGGTGTCCTGAATGGGACCGGAGGGAATGAACAGACGGCTTTGAAGAGAACTCTGCATTCGGCTTAAGCTGATTTGAGCAACAGAGAAGCAGAGGAGGAGAGCTGGCAGATAAGAAAGGATGAAAGGGGAGTCCAAGTGGGTGCTGAGATGCACGGAAGACAGGGCCCAACTGGGAGCAAAGAGCTCTCTGACAGCTGAGGGAGTTAGAGTTATCTGCAGAGGGAGGGAGTAATTCTGGATAAAGAGTCTTCCTACAAAGGCCCAGAAGAAAAAGGAGGAGGCTCAGCCCACTGCCTGGGGAGCCGAGAGTGTGGCACATGAGGCCAGGCAGAGCAAGGAGGAAGAAGGATATGCAGGGTGGTCGCTGAGGAGAACAGGTGCTAACCCCTGTGTAATCTTCCTCGTTCCCGTCCCACACTAACCCAGCAACCTCCTCCATCCAATGCTGCCTCCGAACCCCTCCCATCAAGATTCCGGAACATTCCAGAAGGGCTGGTGGAGGTGAGGCTGTTACCACTGGACTTGTCGAGAAACGGGGATGGCAACCTGACCAGTATGGGCAGAGAGAGCATCAAAGCGGATTGGCATTTTAGCTCCCTCTGTGCTTCTAGAAGAGGGACTGGAGAAGAGCTGGGAGATTCTCCCAGAAGTCCACGCAAGGAATGGTGATGGCTTAGACACTTTCAGAGCCGCCGGAGGTTACTTCCCCTCCACTTCTTTCTTGCAGCTCACACTCCCCCTGACCGTGTAGAGCCTCACTCTTCAGAAGTGCCCTTCTCAGTCCCACACATTGACTTGAGCTGGGAAAGACTCAAGAGAACCACCAGCTCACATTTGTGGAAACCCTGAACCCCACCCCTCCACCATCTCTGGCTGGTTTTCGTAATAGAATCAACAAACACGCTGGTGACTGCACACTACAAAACTGTCACTGACTTCCTAAGAATAAACGCAAAACTAAAACAAAGCCAAGCAAATAGGGACTTGTGAGTGACCCTTTTGTGTTATAACTGAGGAAAGCCAGGGACGGTGAAAGCGTTAATTTACATGCTTTTCTTTCCTGCCTAGCACTAGCTTTGAAGTGGACACTCAGTTAAACAGTTTTAAATGAATGCTGGGGGTCACTTGTTGGCACAGGATAGGTTTTCAGGCAGAGGCAGCGTTTTCTCCATCTGATGCATGTGTCCCTTCCAGTGCTGTCTTTCAATGGTGACACTAGACGAGGTAAATGTGTACGGTCCCTATCTCCCTGGCCTTTGGTCTGCCTCTGCTGCTGGATGGCAATGCAGATCTCACACTATAAGGGAAGATCACTTCATGGTCACCTTGCCACAGCCACACAAAGCTGAGGGAACAGAAGGCCAGGAGGAAATCGCTCACTGGAGTAAAATGCAAGCTGCGTTTGCTTTTCCCGTGAGGATCCCACTTCTCAAGGGGTGTGTCACCAGTGTATTTTCAGATGCAGCAAATGAGCTTCCCAGGCACTGTGACTACACTCAGCCTCCTTCAGGCTTCAAACAGCAAGAAGGAGTGATATAGATCCCGATGGGGTCTCGGTCTCGAAAACAACCAGAAACCACCATTTCCACACAATCTGGCTGTGTAGCCTTGGGCAAATCACTGAGCATCTCTGAGTCTATCTACCTGATGAAGGGTGGATGTCAAATTCTTCTTGCTGCTTATTTATTTGTTTTTAAAGATGTATTTTTCTGTGTGTTTTGCCTGCTTATATATCAGTGCACCACATGCACGCAGTGGCTCTAGGGACCAGAAGAGGACATCTGATTCTCTGGAGCCGGAACTAAAGACACTGTGAGCCACCATGTCAGTTGGTCAGAACTGAGTTCAGATCCTCAGGAAGAGCACCCAGCTCTCTTAAGCACTGAGCTGTCTCTCCAGCCCCTACTCATTCTTTTAAAAACAAGTCTCATGTAGCCCAGGCTGACCTTGAACTCCCTGTGTAGCCTAAGATGACTAGGCTGTGACACCAACCACATCCTGTTTATGTGGTTCTGGGATCAGCATATACATACATACGTACATACATACATACATACATACATACATACATACATACTACACTCTACCAAGTGCCTTATATCCTCAGTCTCCAACTTTTATCTAATGGTAAGAATAAGGTCTTTGATAAAGCTAGAAATTATATTTTATATGGGAAGAAGTTTCAGTGACAACTACTATGTTGTTTTCCTCTGTTAACAAATATCTTTGTTTCTTCCTTTCTTATGTGGAGTCCCTTTATCTTCTGTGCTAAGTTTTGCTTGCTACAAATTAGCTTTGAAATTCATATTTGACTTTTAAGCCTAGGAAATCAACAAATCTTGATTCAACCCACATTTCAGAGGAGAGCTAATGAGCCTACCCTCTCCTCTTTGCTGTCTTCTTCTTCTCTTGCTTCCCTTCTTTCCCAAAACCTCTAATTCCTCTCAGGCATAAACTGTTCCAAAGCCTTCCTTAGATAGCTTCAAACTTATTCTTGGTTCTCTGACCCTCTCGGCTACACAGGAACATTTAGAAATATAAACATGAGCTAGAAATAAAAATTATTAGAAAAATAATCGGTTTCCTAAATATCCACGACCTCCATTTCTCATTAAAAGAATAAAATATCCCATGAAGGGAAGTGTCTACCTCAATGCAAAACTCGGTCCATTCAATGGAAATACCGCCATTAGTCTCATCGGGTCACATGACTAACTTCTAGTACATTCTTCTCTCTGCCAGCAATTGTTCATTTGCTGACAGTAATACCCACAATTGAAATCATGAAAAGAAATAGAAAGGAAAACTTCATTTCTGATTCGCCCTTTAAATGACTACTTGGGTCAATGATAATGACTCTTGTCACAAGACTGATGACCTCAGCTCAAACCCTGGAATGCACATGGTGGAAGCGGAGAACCAAAATCCCAAAGCTATGCTCTGGCCTTCACAATTGAGCTGAGGCATCTACACACAAACACACACACACACACACACACACACACACACACACACACACACACACGCACACACACACACCACACATTCACACACACACACATTCACACACACACACATTCACACACACAAAGATACAAACACACACACAAAGATATATGTACACACATACACACATATACACACACACATGTACACACTAAAGAAAAGCTGTAACAAACAACTACCTCTTTTCTCTTTTAAAGAAGCTAGCTTTAAGTTTTGTTGCCATAATTCTGATTCCCTCACCAGGTTTACCACATTTCCAGAAACACGTGGTACAAAATGGAGACAAGGATGATCAAGAATGTATGCGCCCCCGCAGTGGTACTGGGGGAAAAGATCGTCATTGTAGGAGGTGAGATAACAGAGGATGGGTGGCTGGGGACAAACGTGGCATCCCTTAGGGGAAATGGTTGCTGATGCTGACAGGGAGATTGTTATTCTACGGGCAGCACATTCTCTGGGGAGAGTGTGCAAAGCCAGGCAAGAGTATTCACCTGGAAGCTTCTCCATGCCTCTCCGTATGAACAAGGGATAAAATGGTGCCCATTCTGCAGACATTTGATGCTGTCTAGCTGTAGTGGTTCAAACTACCTGTAATTTGAGCACGTGGGAGGCTGAAACAGGAGCATCACTAGTTTGAAGCCAGTCTGGGCTACATAGTGAGTTCCAGTTCAGACTAGACAACAGTGTGTGACCCCCGTCTCAAAATTAGTAATAATAATAATAATAATAATAATAATAATAATACTATTATTATAAGTAATCATTAACAATGATGATGATACTATGAGTAAGAACAAAAATGGCTTCCAGTGCATCATTTCTCTAAAAATGCCTAATATATTATGGTTAACAGGGTTGGTATAGGGGTCAACAAGACTTGGGTTCAAGTCCCAATTCTCCCACTAAATGGTTACATACTTTTTGTAGTTATTCATCTTTCTATGCCCTGGTTTGCCTGTCAGTAAAATAGGGCCCCTCAAAGTAACTACCTAATAGCCTGCCATGGGCAACCATTTCTGAGTCACAAAGAAGGATCCTTTCCTTGAATGACTATGGCTCTGGGGGTAAATTAGGAGAGGTAAAAATGCCAATGAACCTGAGGAACCTTCTGGAAGGAAGAATCTGCCCCTACCCCACCAATGTCTTACATGCTGCCTAAATTTGGGTCAGGGCCTGAGAGACCCAGCTGTGAGACTCAGCTCTGGCACAGGTCAGGTTGCAGCAGGGTACCTGGGCATCCGTGCTCCAGCCCAGGGTCTCAGCCTGGGGTGACTGGGGAGCAGAAGCACTCATCAACCACTGACCCACAGCCACAGGTAAGCAACCCACAGATGTTCGTGTTATTGGACTTCCAGGTTACACAAGGAGGATTCTTGCTTACGATCCTCAGTCCAACAGATTTGTCAAGTGCGCGGACATGAAAGACCGAAGGATGCACCATGGGGCCACGGTGATGGGAAACAAGCTGTACGTGACGGGTGGACGGCGGCTGACCACAGACTGTAACATCGAGGACTCAGCTTCCTTTGACTGCTATGACCCAGAGACGGACACCTGGACATCCCAGGGACAGCTACCTCACACACTCTTTGACCATGCCTGCCTTACTCTCCAGTGCATACCCCACATGACCAGCCTCTCATGAGGGCCACGGGAACTTATCTCAGTTCATAAAGCTGTGGTGGGAGAGACCGCAGTCCAGCTCCAGAGGCCTAGAGCAGAGGGAGTCAGAGCTACCACTTCTACAGAGTAGTCTTCTCTTTAGAATGCCAGTGGATGCTTTATACAATTCCATCCTTACCTCTTGAACCAATGTCTGAAAGGGCACTATTATAACTGGATAGGTCTAGATCACATCCCTCCAGATGGAAGTGGGGTTAACTACTTGATTGACAGCCCAAACTGCATTAAATAAGACAAAAGGGGTTTCTCAGAGGATGAAAGAATTCTGGACACGGACACAACCACACATATGGACACACACACACACACACACACACACACACACACACACACACGCCCAGGACACCCCAAACATCCAGAATGAGAGGCCTAGGGACCCAAGAGAACCCTTGAACCCTTGGAATCACCCCTCAGGCCAGGTGACAGCATGAGAAACCAGTCACGACTGTTTCCATACGTTCTGTGAATACAGCTCATTGAAAGAAGACTCAGTTCAGTATCTACCTAGGGTTTGCAAAATTATTCTGTAATGAAGAACATAAGAACAGAACAAAGTTTGCTTCTGGTGCCTGTTTTCTTCCAGGCCCCAGGAAGCTATCAAGCTGTGGAATTAAACTAGAGCATCATTTCAGTAAGGGTTGTGAGAATGGCCTTTCTGGGGAAAGCTAACGGATTCTCTCAGGAAGCCTCTGGTTGTCAGGGCTGACCCTCCGTGTGTCCCTTTCACTTCCAAATGCCTTGACTCAATGTCAGGCCAATGAAAAAGCTGATGTACCCATCCGAGGTTCTCAGTGCTGCCCGAGTGATATGGTCACCAGGGAGACATTTGGAAACAGCACTGAGTAGTCCCATTCAAGATGGATGCCCAGAGGTTCTCTGAAGTGAGGTCTACAGGTCTGTATTTCTGAACGGCATCCTAGGTAACCCTAGCTGGAGCCATGGTCAACTGCAGCCCAGTTCTGCTGTGACCACTGAAGACCACCATGGCTACTTTCTTTCCCATCCTGTCCTGGCCACTACTAGGCAATCTCAGTATGTAAGGAAAGTTATTTCTCATCCATGGAAGCATCTGGAATAAGCTCTGCTGTTCCGGCTCTGGATCCAGAATGCCCACACGCTGGAGCCAATCTTCCTTCTCAGTGTTGCTTCTCCTTTCTTCCTGCTTTCTGACCTTAGCACCTCAGGCTTTCTCTATGAGGCAATACACTTAATGATGGTGCAGGGACTCTGCCTGCACCATTGTTCCTGCCAACCAGCTTACATGCTGCCCCCTTCTCTAACCCTCTCCCCTTTTATGATACAGAGATTCATGCAACCTAGGTTGACCTCAAACACTATGTAGCCTTGACCTTCTATTCCTCCTACCTCCACTGCCTGAGTTGTGAGATTACAGGTATGTACCACCATTCTCGGCTCATGCTTCACTGGGCATCAAACCCGAGGCATTGTACATGCAAGACAAGGATTCCACCCATGAAACTACACTTCTAGCTTTAATCCATTCTCTTTGAAGTCTCTCCAGTCAGACTCTTGGTCCTATTTCTCCTTAAATATGAACTTGGAAGGTATCCAGTAATGCAAACACTGCCCAAACAGTCCAGCTTCATTTGTTACCCACGCTGACTGACTACACTGCCCACCTTGAACTACCTTCCTTTCCCCACTTCCACGACACCTCTTGCTCTGACTTCTCTTTGCTCTGACTCAGTTTTGTCTCCTCATTTTCACAACTTAGTCTAAATGGAGATATGCTTGAAATGTCAATTCTTAGGCCATTTTTTTAATCTCCTTGGATGGGCACATTCACTAAAAAAAGCATGTAGTTGTATATTACTCCTCTTCTGACTTCAGCAGGCCACACACACACACATACCAGACATTCATGTAACGCTGATATGTGCAGATAAAATATGCATACACATAAATGCACCCGTGTGCATATACATGCATGCTAGCACACGAGTGTGTGTGTGTGTGTGTGTGTGTGTGTGTGTGTGTGTGTGTGTGATAAAGACAGTTCATCCCCTTGTTCTTCCGATCCCAGCTCACTCAGGTGAGCATCAGAGACTGGTACCCTTCCTCAAACCTCGTTCCAGGATCTCCACTCTTGTTTTAGGACCTTGTCTCCCATCTAGCCCCTGTATTTCATTTCACAATAGCCATGCTGCCATTCAGGATTATACATCCCAAGCATGGCCCCTTTTCCCATGTCCACACGTGCTTCCCCTTCTTCCAGGAAATCGTTTTCCCAGACTTCAACCTACAAGGCTCATTTCTACCTCCCCACATCTCTGTTCAGAATGTCTCCCTTCCCTGATCACTCATCTAACTATCCACTCATCCTCCCAGTGACATCCCCAAGACAGATTAAAAAAATATACCCCAGTCCCTGTGCCTTCCTTGTGACTTCTCCAGGGCAATGCATCCTCATCTCTTGGCTAGTCCCCTAAAGTGACAGGAGACTTCCATGTCCCTCCCCCATATCCTTCCTTGAACAATACACCCAGCCCTGCCTTCCTGGTCATGTTACTGTCCAGCCCAACATGCTCCAGAACTTCCCAACCTTTTATTTATCCTCAAGAGTCTTTCATAGCCCTACAGCACCCGTCTCAGCCTTTGTCATGCCCATCACTGCCACTGCCTCTGATTTCCCCGCCTCCCTCCATCTTCCCTCCCCTCCCTTCCTACCTCTACCCTAGGTCTTTGTATGCACAATTGCCTCTATGGATAAACCAGTTGTAATTTCAATTCATACTTTACACAGCAGACTAAGAAACATTGCATCGAGGGGTCCCTCAGCATATAGTTCCCCTCTGAGACTTGGGTCAGCTCTGTATTTGAATACCTCCATTGTCCCTTATACTCCTGTGATAGTTAATGCTGTCAACTTAATCGGGATCACCTGGTACATAAACTTTTGGTAGTAAATAATTATTAAAAATCCTGGCACGGGGCTTCTGTCCTGCCTTGGACCATTTATGTCCCCAGATGAAAGACACACACAGCCTTACAGTTTTACATATGCCTTAGGCAGCACATTAGCTGGGCAGCTGCCTACCCTCCATGCTGTTAGACTCTGCTTTCCTATGGATAACCCCAAGTTATCACTTACTGTTTACTGTGTTCTATCTTAGCTGCTCTTAACCCAATTGGGAAGCCCCCCTGGGTTAAAAAGAAAGTGTCAAGTGGCCTGACCAATCACCTCCACAGACAGCAAGAGAAGAAGTGGGAAGTGAAACTGATCAGGGGTTAGGAAAGAAAACATCAAAGCAAATATCAAACACTCCATCCTGAGATAAAAGAGAGAGCAGGAGAGCATGGGGAGAGCTGACAAAGAACAGGCAGCAGAAGAGGAAACTGAGTCAGGGACGGTGGGCAATGCGAGCTGAGTTAGAGGGGAGAGCGGTGTCCAGAGCTGGACAGTGTCTTCTCAGCCCAAGTCCCAGTGGGTGTCTACAAAGGAGGTCCAACTGTCCTGAGGTCACACACAGAAATGGTCACCCAGATACTGAGTCAGGCACCCATCAGACACTGTCATGGGCCTATCCCATGAAGACCCTTCCTGATTCTCTGTTCATAGGTAGAAGATGCTTCAAGGTAATGCTTACCTCCCAGGTCTAGGACTACCCCTCACCCTCCAGAAAGGAGACTCATCTGCAGCTACGATTAAGAATGCTTCTTGATTAGGAATATAGAGCTTTAGGTATCTATACCCTGAAACAGCAGTTCTCAACCTGTGGGTCCTTTGGGGGGTCAGATGACCTTTTAATAGGGTCAGCCTCTACATCAGATATTTTCATGAGTCATAACAGTAGAAAATTGCAATGAAATAGCAATGAAATAATGAAGTAGCAATGAAATAATTTTGTGGCCGGGAGTCACCAGAACATGAGGAAGTATATTAAAGGGCCACGCCATTAGGAAAGTTGAGAACCAAATTCTCAAACAGGAGGAACTGACTTCACCATCTCTAATGGAATATGAATAACCCAGAGGATAACCTGTGGCTGGGTTTACTCACACACTGCATCCTCCTGGGCTGGCTGGTCTTCTGTCAACTTGTCTGACAATCTAGAGTTGTCTGAAAGGGGGGGCCTCAGTTGGGAAGATGCCGCCATAAGATCCAACTGTAAGGCATTTTCTTAATTAGCTGTTGTTGGGGAAGTACCCACCGTTGTGTCTGGTGACATCCCTGGGTTAGCGGTCCTTGCTTCTGTTAAAAAGCAGGCTGAGCAAGCCAGGGGAAGCAAGCCAGTAAGCAGGACCCCTCCATGGCCTCTGCATCACCTCCTGCCCCCAAGACCCTGCCCTGTGTGAGTTCCTCTCCTAACTTCTTTTTGTGATGAACAGCAATGTGGAAGCGTAAGCTAAGTAAACCCTTTCCTCCCCAGTTTGCTCGTTGATCATGGTGCTTCATTGCAGCAATACAAACCCTGACTAAGGCCCCTTCCCAGTTCTAAAATCCTCCCCAGCCCCACCATGCCACACTCATGATGCCCCCGCTGTCTTGGTACACACTGCCTCCTCTGCTCTGGTGGCTTCCCTAGTGAGCAAATTTCTCAGCCTTCACCTCCTCTGTTCTGTGAAGCTTTCTCCAACCATTCTACCCGGCCTTCCCTCCTTGGTTCTAGTCCTTTACGCACTGTGCTGTCATAGCCACTCCTTAGTTCTTGTACTTGTCTGTGTGTGTGCACACACATACATGCACACATGCTGGAATGTTTGTAAATGTACAAGTCAGGCTGTCACGTGTGTGTGTGTGTGTGTGTGTGTGTGTGTGTGTGTGTGTGTGTGAGAGAGAGAGAGAGAGAGAGAGAGAGAGAGAGAGAGAGAGAGATTTTCAAAGGATGATCTTAATTGTCATTCTTCCTCAACCCTCCAAATAACCTTGTTTTCTGAGATAGGATCACTCACTGGCCTGAAGCTTAACCATTAGACTAGGCTGCCCAGCCAACAAGCTGCAGGGATCCTCCTGTTTCCACCTCCCGTCTTATACCCAGCCCCAGGATGACAGCCATATGCCACCATGCCCAGCCTTTCTCATGGACACCATGCATTAAATTCATACTTGCATGGCAAGCATTTTATCAACAGACCTACCTTCCCGACCCTCCAATCACAGGACCCTCTTGAACTGAGTTGGAATAGAAGCTCTTCGTGGGGAAGGGGGGGTCAAAGCAGAGTCTTACTCCTTTGAGACCCCAGGGTCAGGCTTGTCACGTTCTTGGCAAACAGATGGCAGAACAAATAAATAGTTGAAGAAGTACACCGGCCTCCAGGGCACTGGATGGTCCATGCAACTCTGGAGCAACAGGGACTTAATTACCAGGCTGGCTGGCTTCCCTGAGGTAGGAGCTCAGATTATGTCTGACCTTTAAAACTGATCAAAGATGGGGCTGAAGAAATCACTCAGGAATTTTGATTCTGTTTTGTTTGGACTTTGGGTTTTTTGAGACAGGGCTTCTCTGTGTAGCCCTGGCTGTCCTGGAACTCACTCTGTTGATCTGGCTGGCCTCAAACTCTAAGATCCACCTCCTGAGAGCTGGAAGTAAAAGCCTGTACCACCACCACTGCCCACCTAAACTCAGGAGTTAAGAACACTTGCTGGTGTGCAAACATACATTCAGGCAAAATATCCATACACATAATATGTTTAAGTTACTGAAGATCTGGGTATTATAGACATTCTTCAGTGCAGTGGAATCTGACAGGGAAGAAGAGGACAGCTTTACCCAGAGAGTCAGCCTGAGATCATACATACAGCCTGAAGATATATAACTATTAGCCCTGAACTATTGGTCCCCTGAACCCCAGAGTTCTCCCAGCTCACTATCTTCTCACGTCATTTTTTCCAGAGAATTTCTCCTCTGATTCCCTTAATGCCTTCAGAAGGCATTAAGATCTATGCCAGCCTCAGGGACCCTGACTACTGCCCCTTCCCAATAGCTTCGAAGTGTGCTGTAGAGGACACACACTTAAGAGCAGAAGAGCCTACCTCAGATTCCAGTTCCGTTCCTTGCTGTCATGACAGTAGTTTCCAGCTGCCTTCTCTCTCAGCCTCAGAGCCCATATCTAAAAATGGAATTTTTAAGCCCATGATGGATTATCACAGATACTAAGTCTTCCTGGACCATCGGGTGTCTGCCTAGGAGGGGCAATAGGCACAGTGCTGGCTTCTTCTTGTTACTTCATCTCTCTTCCTGCCATTGTTACTGATTAGTCTACACAATCTCAATGGAAAACCTCCTCAATACCACTTTTACCAAGGGTCAGCAATTAGCCCAGCAGATGGAAAGTCCTTCCACTCCATTTCCGCAGATGTCCACAGCCACAGTTCTTCTCACTGGTTGGTCCACCTCTGATTACATCACCCCTCAGCTCATGCATTAGCTCAGAACACTCACTTAAGAGTGCAGCCATACGAATGCCAGCAGCAAACCACTGAACTGAGAACGGGACCCCCGTTGAAGGAATCAGAGAAAGAACTCGAAGAGCTTGAAGGAGCTCGAGACCCCTTATGAACAACAATGCCAACCAACCAGAGCTTCCAGGGACTAAGCCACTACCCAAAGACTATACATGGACTGACCCTGGACTCTGACCTCATAGGTAGCAATGAATATCCTAGTAAGAGCACCAGTGGAAGGGGAAGCCCTGGGTCCTGCTAAGACTGAAACCCCAGTGAATGTGATTGTTGGGGGGGGGGCGGCAAGGGGGGGAGGAGGGGGAGGGAAACACCCATGAAGAAGGGAAGGGGAGGATTAGGGGGATGTTGGCCGAAACCGGGAAAGGGAATAACACTCGAAATGTAAATAAGAAATACTCAAGTTAATAAAAAAAAAAAAAAAAAAAAAGAGTGCAGCCATAGTACCCAGAAGCCCTTGTGCTCTATGTATCATACTCAGTCTGAGAATCACAGAGAGAACAAGGAGGAGCACCCTGCTCCACCACCACTCACCATCCACAGAGCACACACAGCAAGGGCGTTTCCCAGCATGGTTTGTTAACATGTAAAAGGGTCAGGGAAGCAGGAACTGAAGCCTGGTGGCTCTGCTTCAAGGGCTCTTAGGTCCTTAGGTGTGACACTTGTTGCCCAGGGCTACATTTACAAGGTACACAAGTTGGATGTTTTAGAAGAGTGCATTCTTCATGGTCCCAAACCTAGGTATGACAGAGCCATACTCCCTGAACAAGCTCTAGGGAAGGTGTTCCTGATTCTTCCCTTTCTATGACTCCAGGAATGCTCAGTGTTCTGAGGCTGCATGTGCCACACCCACTCTGCCTTCTGCCTGTGCCTCGTATTCTTGGACAATCTTTAAGAAGATGTTCTCCACCCAATTAGACAAGATGGATGAAGCAAAGAAGTGCAGACCGACAGGAGCCAGATGTAGATCGATCCTGAGAGACACAGCCAGAATACAGCAAATACAGAGGCGAATGCCAGCAGCAAACCACTGAACTGAGAACGGGACCCCCGTTGAAGGAATCAGAGAAAGAACTGGAAGAGCTTGAAGGGGCTTGAGACCCCATATGTACAACAATGCCAAGCAACCAGAGCTTCCAGGGACTAAGCCACTACCTAAAGACTATACATGGACTGACCCTGGACTCTGACCTCATAGGTAGCAATGAATATCCTAGTAAGAGCACCAGTGGAAGGGAAGCCCTGGGTCCTGCTAAGACTGAACCCCCAGTGAACTAGACTGTCGGGGGAGGGCGGCAATGGGGGGGGTGGGGAGGAACACCCATAAGGAAGGGGGGGGGGGAAGGGGATGTTAGCCCGGAAACCGGGAAAGGGAATAACACTCGAAATGTACATAAGAAATACTCAAGTTAATAAAAAAAAAAAAAAAAAAAAAAGAAGATGTTCTCATCTGGTTCAGAGGTCATCCTAATGCAGTCTGGCATCCTCTGTCTCCTCCTTTATGCCTGAAAAGACTCCCCTTGTAAGCATGACCCAAGTTTGGGCTTCTGTGTAGACATGAATTTGGGAGAAGGCAGAACTTGACCTCCAGGAATCCTTAATGGTCTTCATCCCACTGTGCCCCTGAAAGGCAGCAGAGCACGGAGTCATCCCAACACCTTCATGATCATCAGAGACATCTCTTCCAGATCTCCAGCTCCTAGCACAGGGCCTGACACCAGGAAGACACTCAACAAGTAGGCACTGAATCATTTACAAACTCAAAGGACAAAAGGAAACGAGCCCTGGGCATAGCTTTTAAGCAACTTCCTACAACTCCAGTTGTCCAAATGTCCATCAAAAGGAATTAAAGGGCTAATGAGATACCTCAGCAGATAAAGGTACTTACTGCCCAGCCCAGTGACCTGAATTAGATCACAAGAACCTGCATAACATACCCACAGACACACATGTACACATGCATGCACACACCACACACGCATACTAAATAAATAAATAAATAAATAAATAAATAAATAGGGAATACATAGATGATAGAAAGATAGATGATAGTTTATAGATATACACATACATGCACATATACGTACATACATACATACATACATACATACATACATACATACATACATACATACAATAAAAAAAACAAGAAGGAATTGGGGTCTGAGAAATTACAGGGTCAAGCACATGGAATTATCTGAGAGGACTCTTCTTTTTGCATGGTGCCACCCACCATACCCTGCTCTCATCTTCCCCTGTGACCCTTTGAGGTGGCTGCATGTTGGAGTAGAACTTAGAGCAGGGGCTGCTGAGGGTCGGATCCATTACTGAAATGCCGGCTCTCCTACAGGCTCATCGAAATTCCAAACCCATTCAAATCATCTTCTTCATGTGGGGGATTTGACTTCTCTTTTCCCTGAAGATCTCCATGAGTCACTTTTCACTTTTGTTTCATTTATTTGATTGAATTAAAATGTCAAGGCCTACAATCCCCAATTCCCCAATCACCTTCCCACAAGAAGTCAGTGGTCCAGAAAATGCAGCTTTTGGGATACAGCAGGGGATTCACGTCCACAGTGATAGTAACTTAAGAAGACATAGGCCTGGAGGTCTGCCTTGTTCAAAATCAGAGACTGTCTTTGCAGCTCCCCCAAAAGACCCATCATCCCTACCCACATCCAGAAACCAGAAAGTCAACTTGGAACAATACAAAAGAAAAAAATCAAACCCTGTGGCAAGGGCTGTGTGGGGAGCTGGGGAGGAGTGTCTCCCACTCTCCCTTGCTAAAGGTAGACACAAAAGAGCAAAGCAGAGGAGACCTCAGGGAGACCTCAGAGGAAGGACCTTTGTCCAGTGCTGGCAAAGAAAACAGAATGAATCCCCACTTTGCATATGGATTTATTTGGCTTGCTTATCGGAAGGGGAAGAGAATGCTAATGGGTTTGAGGCGACCATGACTCTATACTAGAACCAAGATCATTGGTGGCTCAACAAAGGAGGGATGGCCGTGGTAATCTGCCCTGAAAAAACTCTTGCTGAATGGATGAATCAGAGAATGATAATGAAGAAATTTCCTGCTCATTTAGCCTGCAATGGGCATGGTCAGTTCCAAGACAGCCTTCCAGCTCTGCCCCCCCACCATACCTGCAACACACACACACACACACACACACACACACACACACACACACACACACACACACCCCCTGATTGCCCTGGGAAAGCAGCTCCCAACCAATCTCTACACCATTCACGTTCAACCTCTCCTTCTCCCCTTCATACCTCACATCATAATATTTCTGGGTCTGCTTTCTTTCTTCAGTTTAGGTACTTGACATCCGATCCAGATGGTCACCACATACAGTGTGAGAACAGGTCTGCTGTGTCCACAAGTTTGTTTCTGGGGCTCCAGAAAGAGAGCTGGCCGCCAGGGAGCAAGTATGAATGTATACGGGCACGCCCGTGCAAATGTTATGGGTTCGAGCTGAAATGTTCCTCCACAAACTCAAGGCTTGAGTTCTTAGTTCCCAACTCGGGGAACTACTTTGAAGGCTGTGGAGCTTTTAGGAGATGGGGTGTAACTGGAGGAAGAGAGTCACTGGGGGTGGGGGACACCCTTTAACTTACTGTCCCTTGAGTTGAGATTCTATCAGATATTTTGGTCACAGAGACTAGAAGGTCAGTAATGCTCCAAACATCCAGGATGCAGCATAATTGAGAAAGGAAACTGAAGCAGCAGAGAGCAGAATGGGAAATCTGTCGGGTCTGCAGGTTAATATCTAGCACCCATATAAAAACCCAGAGCAGTAGTGTGTGCTTACAATCCCAACAGGGACAGAGACAGGAAGCTCCATGAGTGTATATTATAACAGGATGTATTAGAGTGGCTTACAGTTTATGGTCTGACTGTTCCAGCAATGGCTGTCTCTCAATGTAAAGTCTAATAATCCAATAATTGTTCAGTCCATAAGGCTGGATGTCTTAGATGATCTGCACATACCCTGGAAAACCCCTCTCTCCCCAAAGTAGTCTGTAATACCAGGGAAGGAATGAACTTGCCAGGGAGAGCAGGGGCAAGTGGGCAAAGAGCCAAAACATCTTTCTTCTATGTTCTGTATCCAGGCTGCCACAAAAAGGTATGGCCCACATTTAGGGTGGGTCTTCCACCCTCAAATGATTTAGTTACAAAAAGCACCATGCTTGCTTGCCCACTGCCATGCTCCCTGCCATGATAGCGATGGACCCTAACCTTCTGGAACCAGGGGCCCCAAATTAAACACTTTATAAGTTTCCTCAGTCACCATGCTTTGTCATAGCAATTGCAAAGCAACTAAGAAAGTGATCTTTTGAACGCTTGGTACTTGTGATACTATTTTGAAGGCTTTGGCTCTGGTTAGAGTCTGGGTGGCAGAAGTGATCCTTTAAAGAACATCCTATTCTGTGTCTCCAGCCAGCTCATTCTTCTCTCTCATCTGCAGCCATATAAACTATCTCTACCACATGATGGGCAAAACTGCCCCTACAGCCACATGTGGCCGCCATGATGGACTGCAACTCCACACTTTCTTATTTAACTACCAACAAACAATGCTTAGCTACAAACTGCAGCTATAGATAAACAGAAGCAGAGACTAAGAAGATCTCTGTGCTCTTTGTCCAGTGGAGACAATGTGGCCTTCACATTCAGGCCTGAGGCACAGGACACGTATCCCATAAAGGCTTAGTCCCCGTGGATCTGGCCAACGCTTCTGTTTCTCAATAAGTCATCAAGGAAATACTTTTACCCTCAAAATTGCCCCCTTCTCTTTGTCTGGAATGATGATTTATTCCATTATTCAGTGACTGGAAATTCATGAAATTTTGTGGTTAGAGCAAAAAACAATATGTCACACACAATTTTATATGTCCATGCAATGGGACTGAGAAGATCTGACAACGAAAATCACTATTTCGCTCTGAGAGTTTAATGGGCCTCCAACCTGATTTTGCCTTAACTTACAATATTTTTACCCTCTTAATCAAAAACATTGTTTTTGTTTTTTAAAGGTAATCAGAGATAAGACTGTACAAATAAAGACAACGGTCAGACCCCTGTAGCATCCTGGATCAGTTTCAAGGCTGAAATGCTCAAAGGCAAATGCAGGTCTTCTGAGTCATGGAGCTGATGGGTGCCTGAGAGACCAGTTTTTCCAGTCCAGAGAAGCACCCTCAGAAGAAACAAAGACTTGAGCTTGAGATCCATCTCTCCCTGGAATCGGAACAGGGCCGGAGAGAACCCCTAAGCTATGATCTCCTTGGGAATGGATCGCATCTGCCCAAGGGCCTTGGGAAAATTGCAATCATAAATGTAAACGCAGATGATGGGAACAGTGACCCCAAATAAATATTCTCCCATATCTACCACTCTGTGTCTCCCAGACCAAAGCTCATCTGGCCTGTACAGGCAGTAAACCAGGGGGGTATTTACGGGAAGCTAACAAACACATCTGTGACCAGCACCCAGATGAAGAAATAAGACAATGGTGTTTGGTTTCAAACCTGGTACAAATGTCTGAGATGCCTGTTTAACATATCAAAGAAGACCTTGACCTCCAAGTTCTTCCTGCATCCCTCAGTCCCTACATGTTGCTCCCATATCCAGTCCCGACCTTGAACTCTCCAGCCTGGGGCCTTCACAGCTCCTCCCTATATAATCCAACCACTTTGGTTACGAACTCTTTTTTGTACCTTTGTACCTCCTGGCTGCTGGGCCTGGTTTCTACGATCTCCTCTTTTCGTTTCCCCTCCCCCTCCCTACATGGTACAGTTCAGCCCTTCCCCTCCCCCTGTCCCCACATGGCACAGCTCAGTTTGGTCATGTCCTCTCTGGACTATCCGAGACATCCCTGATTCTCCTTCACCAAACCTGGGACCAGTCATGCCCTTCCTTTACCTTTTATTTTGTTTTTTATTTTGTTTTGTTTTGTTTTATACATTCAAATATGGGACCCTAGGCCCCTTCTCTTCCCTTTGCAGACTCTAGGTTCTCCAACAGTAACTACTACCCTGATTTCTAGCCCATTAGAACAGCTGGATTCTGTACAGATGGAGTTAGTTTGAAGCTGTCATTCTGGCGTACTTTGCTCGACTGTATAACTTGTAAAATCCACCTATGTTGCTGGATGCACTTAAAGCTTGCTCTTATGTTGTTGGACTTCGTGACTCAGCGCCACAGACACGTATGTTGAACTCTTAGTAAGCATTCATGCAGTTTCTTATTTCCAGTCCTTACAGCGCTCTTGGGCAGTGTTAATGGCTATGTGTACGCAGATCTACTCAGCGAGTGTATAATGGGGAACAGAAAGTGCTGACTCATAAGGCACACATGGGCCCAGCTTGGCAGATCAGCCACGCAGTTTTTCAAGCTGGTTATTGGTATGTGAGAGTTACATTGCCCCACTCCTCCAACATGTATTTGTATTATCTGGCCAGTGCTGCTGGTGAGAAGGGCTACCACATTG
Organism: Rattus rattus; assembly: GCF_011064425.1. NCBI lineage: Eukaryota > Metazoa > Chordata > Mammalia > Rodentia > Muridae > Rattus > Rattus rattus. The sequence continues at coordinate 232,846,430 of NC_046154.1, read as the reverse complement.
CCAAATGTTTTCTTCTTTTTTTTTTTTTTTTTTTTTTTTTTTGTTCTTTTTTTTTTTTTTTTGAGCTGGGGACCGGCCAAGGCCTTGCGCTTCCTAGGCAAGCGCTCTACCACTGAGCTAAATCCCCAACCCCAAATGTTTTCTTCTTAAATGTAAATCAAATTAGGCGAGGTGTTGCACACGGTATAGAGTCAACTCCTAAACCTCATCTCCAGGGGCAGATTTAATCTGCTTTCCTCTGCTCCTCTGTGAGGGCTCCATGCTTCCACTTATTGCCTCCTTCCTACAGTTCAAAGTGTGAATTCTTCCTCACCTCGGCATTTTTATATTTGCCGTTTCCTGGCTGCAATGATATTTCTCTAGTTATGCCTATGGCAGACTCCTTCTGTTCATCCATTGTCTCAGTCAGGGTTTCTATTGTTGCAGCAAAACAACATGGCCAAAGAACAAGTTGGGGAGGAAAGGGTTTATGTGGTTTACATTTCCTCATCAATGCTCATCACTGAAGAAGTCAGGACAGGAATTTAAACAGGAAACTCAAACCTGGAGGCAGGAACTGAGGCAGAGGCCATGGAGGGGTGCTGCTTACTGGCTTGCTCAGACTTCTCTTTTTATAGAACCCAGGACTACCAGCCCAGGGATGGCCCCACCTATTGGCCTTCCCCTGTTGATCACTAATTGAGAAAATGCCTTCTAGTTGGATCTCACAAAGGCATTTCCTCAACTGAGACTTCTTCCTCTCTGATGACTCCAGCTTGTGTCAAATTGACACAAAACCAACTAGTCTAGAAATATTATGGGTAACCTCTCAGATGTTATCTCCCTTTCAAGAACTTTTCTTCGCCATCACAGAGTATAGTCTTGAAAGCCCCTTGTAGTACCCATGCTCCCTCCCATTCTCTCTCTTAAGATGTGATCTTGAGGGGAGGCTGGAGAAATAGTTCAGCAGCTAAGACTATATGCTGCTCTTCTAGTATGCATCTTCTGCTTCCTTATACTAAAATATAAGCTAACAGCAGAGTACATATATGTATATTTAATGCCAAAAATGCTGGACACAAAAAATTATTTAAAAATTCTCCATTGAAAAAAATTGTTGAGTGGAAGGGAAAACACTTATAGATAACAAAGCAACTTATAGATAACACTTATAGATAACAAAGCAAAGATAAAATAGTATAGCTAATGGAACGCCTGCCATAGTTGCTGTTCTACTGGTATGAAGAGACACTGTAGGTTCGTCTGTGATCATCTGTGCCTGTGGTGGCAGGTAGGCAGGCAGACATGTGTGGCTGGAGCTGAGAGCTTACATCCTGATCCACAGGCAGCAGGCTGAGAGAAAGAGAGAGAAACTGGGTCTAGTGTATGCTTTTGAAACACTAAAGCCCATCCCCAGTGACACACCTCCACCAACAAGGACACACCTCCTAATCCTTCCCAAACAGTTCCACTAACTGGGAACCAAGCATTGAAACATACAAGCCTATGGAGGCCATGCTCATTCAAACCACACACCTTCTATCCTCCCACTCAGCTGATAAAAGCTAAGCTCACAAAGATATAGTAACTTGGTCATATTCAGGACACATTCTTTACAGAAGCAGGGTTTAAAACTAAGTTCATGGTTTTTATTCTAGTGTCCTACATTGCTTACAAAAACAGGAGACAAAATCTTACTCTATATAAATGTGTTCATAGTTATTGAACGTAGGGTATGCTTGGCTGATTCAAGCCTAGAGTCATCTTCCCCATACCAGGACTGCCAAAAACCTAGCAAAAAACTATGAGACTTGAGTCAATGATGCCCACCCCCAAATGACCCTTGATCTTGGTTCAGAAGAAGAAGAAAATCAAGAGGATGAATAAAGATCTGTTGTCCCTTCTCTGAAGAAAGCAAAGAGAACCATCTTGGCTGCAATAATTTCCATGTGCTACAAAAATCTGAGATCTTTCAGGAGACCATGCTGTATCAGGTAAGAGCCCTGTCTCACATGCTTAATTTGGGTGAGACTTGGATCATACCACAGTGTGGGTCTAGGGGCCAGTTGCATAATTGGAGGAGTAATCAGTACCTTGGAGAATGTCAGCCAAAAGCACTCCTGACACCACTTTCGGTCGTACTGAATCATCTCCAGACCCCATGACTGGATGATTCACTGATCTTTGGGGTCATGACTATCAGGTGCTGACCTAGAAATGAGAGCTAAATTCTTAAGGGGAACGAGATCCTGTAATTGGAACTCTGGCTTTTCCAGTGGATCAACCTATCACTCTTTGGGTTTCCGAAGACTAGTGGAAGACACATTAGTCTCTTCCATATCAATCAAAATAACTGAAGAGAGGATAAGCAGAAACCAGTGAGACAGGAGAAGGTGTGACTATCTGAGAAGAAAGCAATCTGGAGCCTCCACACTCAGCTGAGCTGAGCTTCTAAGACAACTTGTCCACACTGTAGGGATCCCAGCTCCCTGGGTATTTCCATAGAACTTCTTGAGTGCCATCGCAGCTGTGTGGCTGGGGTCTCCCAGGTGGAGGAATGCTAGAGAGAAAGAACTGGAAGCCATGATGCTTTAGAGGACTGCACTCAAGGGTCAAATTCCATTATCTTCACAGGGTCCTTCTAGCAACACAGAGCACCCTCTCTAACACAGGAGGGAACCACACTAGAACACACCAAAGTCTGGAGGCAGTTTGTCCCCAAAGGGTTCATGTGCTAGATGCATGGTGCTTACTGATGTGGTTTTAAGAGCCTAGAGGGAGGTAACTAAGTCACCAAGGGGGCTGCCCTTGGGAAGAATTCACGCTGATCTCCTAGGGCAATTTTCTTCTCTCAGGAGTAGATTATAAAGTGAGACCACCACAAACCACTCACGCATGGTGAGTCTTCTTTTTGTCTTCGCCTTACTATAATGTAACTAAGGTGAGACAAATGGCCTGCCTCTCTCATCTTTGACTTTCAGTCTCCAAAAATCGACTACACATCTTTTTAAAGTGTCCAGCTCTGGGTATTTTGCTTTCACAGCAGGCAGTGAACCAGTATCCATGAAGCTCAGGAAGGAAGAAACATCAACTGAACAACCTTGGAAGAATGGCAACCACATCTGGGTAGAAAGTCTGAGAAACTAGCCAGAGGTTATGTGACTTACCAACTGCCAACAAGGACTTGCAGCCAGGCTGGCAAACCCCAGAGCTCACATTCTATCTATATATAACTTGATACCACCTTAATCTCTCATTATTGCCCTCAGCAAACACGTAGGGAGACACAGTCGCTAGGTCAAATTGTATGAACCTTTTTAATGTTGTTGATACATACTGCAAAAAAAAAAAAAATCCCCAGAAAGGAAACACTAATTAACAACCTCAGTAACCATTCATGTGGACACCTCTCTAGGTCACACAGTGAATATCATCGCTGGGCAAATCTCTACGGATTTTGTAGGTTATAAATACTTGTTTTGATTTTCACTTTGCTTATTTTTACATAGTGGCATCATTTACAAGCATTGATTACAAGTAAAAGAAGCCATCTCTTCCCCTCTTCTTGAGACATAATATTTGTACATATTTATGAAGGACAGAAGGACAATTTTATATGTGTACAGCGTATGATGACCAAACCAGGCATTAGAGTTCCATTTCTAGCTTTGCTATCAAGTCTGGATAGGAAGCATCTATTTACTTATTTTTTGGGGGTGGGGGAGAACTTTCAAACTCTTCTAGTTCTTTCTAAATCTGTCACAGATTATCATACATAACAGTTATTTTACAGTTCTATACACGACGTATTAATGTCTCCTCTATACCTTGGTGGCCCTTCTCTGACCTTCCAGTCTCCCCTGCACTGTATTCCCAGTCTCGGGCAACCACAATTCCATTCCGCTCCTCTGGGAGTTTGACGTTTTAATCCCCACAAATGGATAAAAATGTGTGGTATTTGGGTCTGACTCATTTCACTTAGCATGAAACCTCCAAATCCATCCATGTTAACATAACTAAATTGTAGTATTCCCTTCTTTTTGTAGCTAAATGATGCTCCCTCCTATGTGTGTGTCACATCTTCATTATCCATTTATCTACGAATGGACACCTTGACTGATTATATATTGACAATTGCTATTGGTGCTGCAATAAATATAGGCCTGCAAATATTTTCTTAAGATAATAATTTTATTTTCTTTGGATATGCACTCTCTCTATAGTTGAATTGCCCAGTCACATGCTCTTTTTGTTTTTAAGAAACTCTGATCCTGTTTTCTATACTAACTTACATTCTCACAAATACTGTCTGGGTTCCCTTTTCTCTGCTTCTTGCCAGCACTTGTTTTGTTTTGCTTTGATGCTAGCCGTTCCAGTGGGGCTGAGGTGATATCACCTATCATTTTATTTGCGTTTCCCTGATGATCATTGATACTGAAGACTTTTCCATATTCTTGGCCATGTATCTTCTTTAAGAAATGTCTATTCAAATCGTTAGGCTATTTTTACCTGAATTATTTCCTTCTTCTGGATGTTTTTGCTAAGAATTTTTTTACCCCATAGATTACAGATATTAATCATTTGTCAGATAGAAGGCTTGCACATTTTTCCTCCCACTCTGCAAAGTGTCTCTTAACTCTGCAGATTGTGCTCTATGCCATAGAGAGGATTCTCCATTAGAAATAAATGAGCTGTGCTTGCAAGGACTTGATAGTTCCTAAGTTTTAAAAAAAAAATCCATTTGATCAACTTAATCCCCTTTTATTTTTCTACAAAATAGAGTTGTAGGTAATGCAATTTTAACTTGTTTTCTTCTAAGTATTTGAGTTCAAAACTCCTGTATCTAAAAAAATACAGTTGGGGCCATTAATAAAGAAAATCTTTCCATTTTTTTTTAAGAAATAATCCAATTAACTACTTTTAGTTGTAAATTAAAGAATTGAAAGCATGCCAGATAGCTCGTGGAATTTAGAAGAAATGTTAGAAAATGAGTCTGAAAAATGAGCTATGGTCAGAGTATCTCCAGGGCCCTAGGCAACAGGAAAGGACAGATGGTCTGGTCTTCAGACTACTGTCATGGGATGAATCGGTTTAATACCCACCCCCTTGGTCACATGTCTAATTTTCTGTAAACAGGTACAGAAAGAAGTTCAACCAAGACAGCACCGAGTAGGGGAGGAAAGAATAAATTACTGTTAAAGGTAGAACAGAGCCAACTAAAGAACAATCGATGTGTGCTTGGGACTTAAGCTCAAAGGCTCCCAAACCTCTAATCTTTTTATTAAATTAAAAGTTCTTGCTTCTTTACACTGGATCACCATCAGTTCTTATGAGTGGGTCAAATAAAATAGAGGGCGCTAACCTTTTTAGCATAAGCAGTTCAGCACGTTGGAGTCCCCACCATGGATAAGCTCAGGGAGAACCTCTTAGACTGAGATAAATATCCAAAAACATAAAAATAAGGAAACAAGACTCCTTCAACGTTCCCACTGAAATAAGGAAGAAGGAAGAGATAAGGATAAACAGATCAACCCCTTGACAGCAAACAGGCTGGCAAATGTCTTTTGCAAAGAGCCAGGCGGGAAATATCCTACCATTTTCCAGACTACAGTCTGTGCTGCAAATACTCACCACTGCTGCTGTGGGACACTGATGATAAGGAAACAAATAAACACAGCAGTGTTCTAATAAAACTTTATTTACAAAATCAAGTGGTAGGCAAGATTTTACCTAGGACCACAGTGTTTGCTGATGCTTCATTCAAATGACCTAAACTAGACAGACCATTGGCAATGGGATACTAGTGTTACACTGTGGGGAAGTCCAAGCTCCATGGAGAAATCATCAGGTGAGGAATGAAAATCTCATCAACTGTCCAGTTGAGCACCCTCCTCGCTGCTTGCACTAACTGCTAGTCATGTGAAGGGATCATCTTGGAAATGGATCCTTTAACCCTCAGATCAACAGCCCCCGGTGATTCTACATGCATGACCCACAAGGTAAAAAATTAAATGAAATTGTTGAAACCACTATTACAGGGCACTTTGTCATTCAGTGGAATGACATGAAGTCAACCAATCTTTTTCTTCAACTTGACTGGAGATAACTAGGCACCAGAAATTTTATGAACTGAGTGTCATTAAGAGCAGTTATTGATGTACATTAGAACTGAATGGGAAAAAAATATATGCCAGATGGAAAGTTCTAGACCACCTCCCACCCAGATCTCTCTTCAAGTGGGTTTACGTTGATCCTGGCTGTATTGTAATTGACTGTGTTATACAATTCTGGTTTCATGAATCCAAATATTTCCCACACTCAACAGGGAAAACACACACACACACATACATCCACATTCACTTCACAGTATGTCTTCAAACTGCCTTTGACTTGAGCCCTAATGATTCAGCGTGGGCTATTTGTAGCCTCCCATCTGGTTAGGTTTCAAGGTTAAGAAACTCCTGTGTCAATAAAACCTCAGTGCAGAGATGGTAAAGCCTGGATCCTCACGAAGCTGAAGCTTAATCGAAATTGAACCTGAAGACTTAATTGTCTCCCAATTTTAGAATCTTAAAATAGCCACGATCGCGAGATTAAAGATCTCTGTCTAAGACGCTGTATGAAAACTTTTATAATC